>NW_025334661.1:0-300000 GCF_014858855.1 Bufo gargarizans | reverse complement strand
TGGGTCATATCACATATGTACAGCTGATATATACTTAGTTTTTCATATGTGAAGTAAAGAATTGACCTTTTGAGATGATTACCCTGGAATAGACTGAGTAGGTGACATTGGTAGGGGCAGTTCCTCTACATTGTGTTTAGTTCACATACCTCCAGGTACTGATGCACACAAGCTTACAGATACCAAGTCATCTGAACTTACCATCTGACGCTCACCATTTTTGCGTGATAACAACGTGTCACCGCAGTCACAGAAACCTGTATTTCTTATCTGGGACCTGCGATCTATACGTGGATTGGTGAGTGACCCATGGTTATGTTGGCATTATTTGCTAAATTATGACATTGTTGTTTATTCATTTTGCGCGTACCACGGAGGAGCCACCCGCATACGTCCATGTGCTGTCCAAGGTTTCCTTGGACTGCGCATTGACACCATAAATTACAGATCACAATCGGACAGGCGGCCAGTTTTTTTTCACATGGACTTGAATTCAATGGGGCCGTATGCCGCCTGTAAAATATGTCCTGAACAGCGGCTGTATTTCACGTTTACGTGAGCCCTTACTAAGTGAACAGTAGGGTTGTCATTCTGTCTTTCCAATCTTATACATAACACTGTGTAGTATGGGCCTCCCAACCTTCCCTTCATGATGTTGGGGAGAAGTAAGATTAATTATTTAGAATTTGGGCATGCTTGGTACTATCTGCCCCTTTGTCTGACAGCATCTTACACTCCTCTCCACTGTTAAAACACACGTATGCTCAGCAGGGCATGCACGAGGCAGGAGTCAGGAGGCGTGTGGCTGAACAAGTGTTCGGTTGACAAGTATTTATGGTGTTTGAGCGCCTTCTTTAATCCATTTGTGCTGATTTCAAAGAAGTACATTACATTTTGAATTATATAATACTGCCAAATTAAAAAGAACACATACTGTAGGGTTTATTAAGCTATGTGGGGCCAAATGTCATTACGAATTGTCTCACACATGAAGCAGGGACTTTACTGGAAGTTATATCTGCTACCCCAAAAAATTTACAAAAGCATGAACACATAATTAAGAAGCTTGAAGAACCAAGCAGAAAACACAAGTTTGGGAGAAACAGAATGACTGCAATAAATATTGCATGGACACAGCTACAGAAGAGAATGGCCTTCATTGTATTCTTTTTTAGGCCAAAATGAATAGGGATCAAGACCAAGAATTGGCCGGTCAGCAAGCACCTCCCACCAAGAAGCACATGTCTGGAAAACAAAAAAGAAAATAGAAGCAGATAGTGGAAGACAAAATCAAGAAGCTAGCTTTCATTGACCGCTTCTTCAGGAAAAGTACACCTAAGGAGAATGAAGAGTCCTCCATTTGCACCAACCAAATGTCACGACCTCTCAGGAAGCATGTTCGAGCATTGAAGAAGTCAGTGAACTGGTTGTAGACCCTCCAGACCAGCAAACCTTGTCCTGTCATTCTGGACCTCTTCCAGAGCTTAGTGATGATCCGGCAGAATGGCCGGATGTAATCACCGATCTGCGGAGATGCCAAACTATCAAAAGGGGACCTAAGCAAGTGAAGCTGGACGATTTTCCACTTACAGATATTATAGATGGTACAAAAAGAAGATTCTCATCTGGTCATTATTACAGATTGCTGGATAGTGGTAAAAAGGTTCCACCGGATTGGCTCATTTACTCAGTACTTGGAGATTCCATATATTGCTTTTGTTGCAGGCTATTTGACAATGAAGCTAAATCAAATTTCTCAAGGCCATATAGATTTAGAGACTAGAAGCATGTCAGTGGTAAGGGATCCTTGCATTCCCATGAAACATCTAGTAGCCACCTGTCTAATTATGCAAAATGGAAAGATCTGGAATCTAGCATAAAAAAAGAAACTACCATTGACAAAGATTTGCTTCGACAACTCCATTTGGAAGAACAAAGATGGCACAAAGTATTGTTGTGGTAACTGCCATTCAGAGGATCATCAGATACTGTGTTCATAGAACATAATGGTATTTTTCTCCAATTACTGGAGCTGATCTCTGAATTTGATCTGGTTCTGAAGGAACACTTGCAACGTGCCAATGCGCATTATCTGAGCAAGGATATGAAAAACAAATTTCAGCGTTTAATTGCCGATGCAGTGATTGAAATAATCATAAAAAAGGTGAGACAAGCTACATATTTTGCCAAACAGAAAAGAAGGGCCACACTCAAAAGGGATACACTTGATGAAAATTATGCACACTGTATTTATACTAAAACAACCCCTAAAATTTATAAAACATACAAAGGGCTCAAATGACATAGATGCCCTCTAATACTGTGAGAAAGGAATCCCATATATCAAAACACCTTTGCCAAGGTGATTGCTACAACTCGATAAAAGCCGCACAATTCTGTGTAATGCGCAAGTCCCAAATACAGATGCAAATACTCCTATCCCAAAATGATGATGGCTACACCTTCAATGCTGGCACTTGCCACGTTAATTCACAAAGCCATTAGTCCATCCACATCAATGGTATAGTTGGTGTATAGGTCAGTAGTGAGGGTGCCCGCCTCCGTTTTCAGAACAACCGTATCTAGGAAGCTGATGGATAGCAAATCGGTGTGGGAGGTGAATGTAAGGTCAGGGTCCTGGCTATTAATGTACTCTGTGAATTTGGTAAATGAGTTGGCATCACCGTGCCAGATACAGAAGACGTCGTCGATGTAGCGATGCCAAATTTTGGCGTGGGTCTGGAAGAGAGGATGTGTATAGACTATGTCCTCCTCAAATTTTGCCATAAACGCATTTGCGTATGGCAGCGCTACGTTGGCCCCCATAGCTGTTCCCCGTTGCTGTATGTAGAAATCATCCCCAAACATAAAATTGTTGTTCTCAAGTACAAATCTAAGTAGATCTGTGCAGAACCTTTGGGTATCTGTGGAGTAGTCAGAGGTAGTCAAGAGCGCTGCAACGGCCTGGATGCCCTTATCATGTGAAATTGAGGTGTAGAGACTATTGACGTCTAGCCTAGTTATCAGTAGGTCCTCAGGAGTGATGTTAGTGTATATGTGTGCACTTTCCTTGTCTGGTGTGCACAGGGTTTATTGTGTGTATTCCCCTTTAAGTTGCTGTCTTCCCTTCCCTGGTGTTGGAAGGGTTAACTTCCTTCCTTGTGTGTCTGAACACTGGGTGTGTATGTGTGGGTGTGGCTACTTGGGCCTATATAGTCTCTGCTGTGAGCAGTAGTCAGAGGGGTACTTCAGTCATGCTTGCTGGAGTCATCCTCCTACTAATTTACCATCCATAGGTGGAACTAGTGCAGTTCACCTGCCATATCCATAGGTCTGTTTGTGTTCCCCTTTTCCTTGCAGCTTGGCCAGTGAGACTCCTGTTCCTCCGTGTCCAGAAGGAACAGGTCGTCTTACCCTGCTCCTAGTAAGGGCCACCCTGAGGGCTAGTAGGGACTTGAAGGTTCCGGAGTATGAGCCCTCCCACCATCAGGGTCGGCTCATACAGTTAGGAGTCAGACTCAGATTAGGTGCGTATCAGGAGGTGACCTGCTCCCTGATTCTGTGCTCCTGGCCAAGTGGCGACTACATCTTCTGGCATCGCACGGCTGAGGGTTTTCCCTATCCTCAGCCGTGACAGTATGACCGCAATGGCTCCTCACGTGGCGTTTCCCTCGAAAGAGGGTGTAGCATGTACCGCCATCTGCTGATGGGGTGCATGCGCGTTTTCCGGAGGGAGAGCGTTATGGGGGTATCGTCGCTGACAGCCCGGTGAGTGGCTTTTCCCCGCCATTTCTTCACCGTTGCCTGTTTTGATGTCCCCTTATTTTTTATTCCCTCACTGTGGTTCGTTTGGTGTGTGGTTGCACACCTTCGGAAGAGGGTGCAGCATGCAGCGCCATCTGCTTTTGGCCTGCATGCGCGTTCTCCGGAGGGAGAGCGTTTTGGGGATCACCGTTAACGGCGTGGTTGGTGGCTTATTCCCCGCCACCTTACCTTCCGTGTCCGTGTTGGTGATCCCTCGTCCCTCTCCATGTTCCTATCTCTGGTCGTCTGCTGGCAGCATTCCGTTAGTGGTCCGGCTGCGTGCTGGTTAAGAGTGTCTGCTGGCAGCGACTGGAGTGGGGACGTGAGTGGAGAGTGGACGCAGTGTCAGTGCCCTCTCCCCGGGCATTTTTTTTTGCTGATCTCCAGTTCCTGTGTGTTGCTCCGGAGACTGGCAGTCGGCTCCTGGTTCCTGTGTGTTGCTCCAGGGGCCGGCAGCAGTCCTGGGGAGACGCGCATATTATGACGCTAATTCCCCTTCTCCTATCCCCTTGTATGGGTCCCTCTCTTGTTTTCCCTTTTTTTTTTGGTGGGGGGGCTTTGAGGGGTGGGAGTGTCACGACCATGGTTATGGTCATGACTCTTGTGGTCGCATGCGGTTGTCAGCGGTTTGGTCTGGTTGTCAATCACAGGCGAGGGCTGTAGTATTTGCCTCACCTGTGGTTGCCGCTGGCAAAATTATTTATGTGGCAGCATAGCAACCTGAGCTGTTGCCAGGCAGCTTGCTATGTTGTGCATGCGGTTGCACTTTGCAACGTGTGTTTATATGTGTGCACTTTCCTTGTCTGGTGTGCATGGGGTTTATTGTGTGTATTCCCCTTTAAGTTGCTGTCTTCCCTTCCCTGGTGTTGGAAGGGTTAACTTCCTTCCTTGGAGTATGAGCCCTCCCACCATCAGGGTCGGCTCATACAGTTAGGAGTCAGGGTCAGATTAGGGACGTATTAGGAGGTGACCTGCTCCCTGATTCTGTGCTCCTGGCCAAGTGGCGACTATATCTTCTGGCATCGCACAGCTGAGGGTTTTCCCTATCCTCAGCCATGACAGCGATTGGAGTATCATCCTCATTGCTGGTGCTCAGCAAGTGTTCTCCAATCCGTCTCCTAAATTCCCTTTTGGTTTTACCTACGTATTGTTTTTGGCAGATACATGTAGCCACATAGACCACCCCTACAGTTCTGCAGTTAATGAAGGACCTGATGACAAATTCCCGTCCTGTTGTGGTGCATTTAACTATATTGCCCTTTTTGATGGCTTTACACGCAACACATTTACTGCATTTAAACGTGCCGGGTGGTCTATTAGGTAACCAAGTGGATTGTTCTGGGGACTATACAGACTGTGCACTAGTTGACCTCTTCTGTACGTAATAAGTGGGGATTCACCCACAAGATGTCCAATCACTGGATCTGATTTTAGGATCCCCCAGTTCTCCCTGATGATATTCCGGACCTCCTTGTTGGCCTGATCATATGTGCCTATGATTCGGATTTTATTATCCGCTGTTCGTTGTTTAGGAACCAGGAGATCATCCCTATTACTCGCCTCTGCAAGACAAGGACCAGGGTACCCTCTCTGACTGAATCTTTTTTGCAAGTCAGAGGATGCTTTTTTAAAACATGCTGCAACATGCCCGCTGTCTTGGGGCCACATTTGACTCTGATCTTTCCTTTGTTCCCCATATTCAGTCACTTACACACTCTTGTAATCTGCACCTCAAGAATATCGCCAGAATCCGCCCTTTTTTTTACAGTGGAAATGGCAAAAACTCTTGTAGCCTTGATTCATTCTCGTCTTGACTACTGCAACACATTTCTAATCGGTCTCCCTCTCACTAAACTCTCTTCCCCCTTCAGTCTGTCCTAAATGCTGCAGCCAGGCTCATCTATCCATCCAACCGCTACACTGATGTTACTAGTCTGTGCCAGTCACTTCACTGGTTGCCCATCCACCACAGAATACAGTTCAAACTTCTCACCGACAAAGCTCTCCACAGTGCTGCCCCTCCATACATCTCCTTCCTCATCTCCATCTACCACCCTAGGGAGGCTCTCCATTCTGTTAGCGACCTAACATTAATAAACTCCATAATTCATACCTCTCACACCCATCTTCAAGACTTTTCTCGAGCTGCACCTACTCTCTGGAATACTCTCTCCCGGTATATTAGGTCAATTCACAACTTCCCCACCTTCAAACATACCTTAAAAACACATCTTTTCAGGCAGACTTATCAAGCTACCTAAAATGACTTTTCCCCGACTAAACCTTTCCCACCAACTCCTCTGGCCTAAACTCAATCCTCTAACAGTCCCAAACCCAAAGCAGATCGACCGGCACCACTCATGTTAGTTCAATAATGGCTTGAATCCTACTTATCACAATCAACTACCTTGTGTGTCACCCCCAATTCCTCATAGATTGTAAGCTCTTGCGAGCAGGGCCCTGACTCCTAGTGTTTCAGTTGTATATTAGCCAGTTACTTTTGTCTTGTACATGAACCCTATAAATTTGTAAAGCGCTGTGGAATAAGGTGGCACTATATATATAAATATTTATTATTATTAATCTAGTTGTTAGAAAATTGAAGATGGGAGCTGCTCAGCGTTCCCACTCATCACCACAGGCTAGATGGAGCATGTGTGGACCATTGCTGGTGTGTTTAAATCTGCCTGCTGTAGTCCCCATTCCCACCCCAGACATGTCTAATTATATCATCACGTCTATTCTCACTAGACTTATGGTGCAAGCGGGGCTGAGCCTTGCTAGGGCATGGGGAACTCGTCTCCAGCTAGATACAGTGAGCTTGTGCAATATAGGCTTAAGCCGAGGGTGAAAGAGGAGGACATTGTGGGCAAATTACAAGGGTAAGCATACATTGGATACACAGATACATGCAACATAGTGTGGAAAGTGGTTAAAGGGCTGGACAATAATAAAAGTACCACTGTATCCTGAGTATTAATCGATCATTGTAGATATAGAGCAGAACTAAAATATTGATCTATAGGTAATTACAGGAATGAGGTGCTGATTACTACCGGACGTACTTAGGCGAGTGGGATACAATAGATGGGACGAGGAATAGGACAGGACGGCTAGCAGTAGTCATATAAGATGTAATATGGGACAGATGTGACCGTCAGCATTAAGTCAGCTCTTCATCTAACCCCACTGGGATAACTGTTCTTCGTAGAAAGATCGGGTAGGTTTCCCGTTGTGCATTGAGCATAAAAGGGACGCCTCCGTTTTTAGATATGTCCACAGACTACACAGCACGGACCTCAAGTGTATTAAATTTATGGACATTGAAATACTGAAACTACCAATTAGAGGACTTGATCATTTTACAACGGAAAAACCGCTGGATATTTCTGCTGGAAAATAAACATGATGTTTTAAGGCAATCGTCTTAACATTTAAGCTTTCACCATTTATGTTTACAATTGATTAGAGACCCTTGAGCCTATATCAGGATACCTACCCCCTCCAACCTTGTTTTTTTTCTGCAGGGCGTTGCTATAGGAGAAGCGGCTGCTTTGGGCCCTGAACTCAGAAGGGACCCACCCAGGAGGAAGTCTAACAGATGTTATTGCCAGGGCCTCCGCAGCAGTGTTATACAATGACATTATATACAGAGACACTGAGGGAACAGAAGGAGCTGCTGATGGACCTTTTCTGAGAGAGCGATCGTGACTCATCACAGGAGTGGGGTTTGCACAAGAGGTGGAGGGTTGAGAAGTTGCAGGAGGAGGGGGCGGTGCCTGTTTAAAAATTTGCTGTTGGGTCCAGTCATTTCTAGTTACGCAGCTGCTGTCCTGTGTGGACTTGGACAGGTGGTTTGCTTTGCTTGTGGTTTTCTTGTCATGTTTCTGATTCTTTATGCTGGACTTCCTAGATTGTTCTGGGGGTGTATAATGGGCTGCATCGCCCCTATACTGGTTTCTGAACCTTGGAAGCTGCTTCAGCTCCTGTTTTTGAGTTATAGTTTGTTTACAGTACTACACATTTGTATTGTCTTCAGCAGGTCCCGGCGACAGAGGTTCAAAGGGAAGGAAATCAACTTCCAAATGAAAGCACCTTGCTGCAAGGATTCTGATATATGTCCTGTCCGACCATCTCTGCAGTGCTGACTGATTTGTAGATCCAGATGACAGGAGTCAGTCTCTCTTCTTTCAGAAACACTCTTAAGTGTTTCTAGGGTAAAACAACCCTGGTCAGTGCACCATTCTGATGAAGAATTCAGGATAAACAGTTTTCCTCCTCTGAGGAAGAGAAGATTTAAGAGGTAAATATTCATTCTAAGGAAAGAAATTTAAACAGAAATTATTTATGTCCATCCATTTGGGGAACCAGGTAGATGAGCGGGGAAAGCTCAGAGCTCCACCTCTAGGGGGCCTAGCCTTCAAAGTGATTGAAGCTTTGAAAAACCTATGAATGGAAACATCCTGGAAAGGATCCTTACTGACCAATTCAGTCCATATTTACTATGGATAGCCTATCAATCCTGAACAGGTCTTCCTCTGCCTGATGTGTGAAGTTAAGCAGAGAGTGCTGTGTTCTGGTACAGATTGGGATTGAGAATAAGGCCAGAAAGTCATCTGCTCAGTTTTCTTCTGTGGAAGTGTAGACGTCATCAGCTCTTTCATCTGCATAAAGTGAATCATCTATTGAGGTGAATGTGTCTCATCGGAGTGCAAAGTACTCAGCTTCAGGCCTGTAAAGTACAACTAAGTGGGTTCCTCCTCCTAAAGGTAATAAATCTATAGCCAGATTATCTTGGAATTCTGTTGTACCTACAGAGACAAAACTATGAGTTTGACGCCCAGCTGTGGTTGCTCCTCCAAGCTGAGAGAACCCTACCTTCAGGTTGCTGTGGCTGCTTATATTGTCTCCAAAGTCCAAAGGAAATGTATCCTAGGTCTAGAGTTCCAGCTATGATATGTTTGCTGTGATGCCAACTCCTAACACATGAGTTGTCAGAAAAATCTATGGCCTAGATTACGACTGGTAAGTTGCTCTCTGGTATGAGTCAAGTACACTCATGGGTTCAGAGCTAGATAGGGTAATGGAGACCTTACCATATATGAAATGATCATTACAGCAGTTCTTCAGTGTAAAGATATACCCTCCATAGGTAGAACATCTGCTCTGACGTTCCTGAAGTCAGTACTGAGACAAGAGGATAGAAAGCCTTGACAGAGTCAGTCCGTATGGCTGCATATTTTATAATCTCAGCTAAGGTGGTTGCAAGGTGAGGAGCAAAGTGTTATGCTCCTGCAATTCACAGCCCATCTGTTCAGGATCTCCTCAGCTATTCACACCTTTATGTAGTGGTGTCCTCTATAGCTGCCTCCTTAAGAACATAGAGAATTTCTGTGGTTCCATACCTGGATGATTGGCTATCTTCAGGCTGCTGGCCATTTATTTCAACACCTGTGCTGGGGAAAGTATCTTGGCAGTGGAGGGTTTTAATTATTTAAGAAGTTGCAGAAGTAGCTTCTATATAGAGAAGATATCCTAAGCCTGTGGAAACCTTAACCTAGAGGGGTTAAATATTTGGTGAACCCTGTAATTTCAAGCTTGTCAATCCGACAGATGGTATAAATATTTCAGAGACGAGTGTTTCGTTTTCCAGCTGATCTGGATTCTGTTGACTAGTAGTAGCTCTGAACTAGGTTGAGAACTGCACCTAGAGGTGCATATATATTTATTGGGCTCTTGGAGTCCCTTGAGAAGTCTCCTTCCTCAAACCCCAAAGACTTTAATGCTATAGAAGATTGTGTCTGACTCACCCCACAGACTTAAGGAAACACTCAGTGTAAGAGCAGACATGATAAGCAGGGTGGCACCAAATCAGAAACCCTTCTTAAAGAAGTGGGAAAGATCATGACATGGACAGAAAGCTGACACATCTGTCTGCTGTACTTGTTTGAGGCTCCTTCAACATTGTTGTTGACCGACAGTCAAGGTCTAGCCTTTCCAGGAGAATGGTCTCTGAATCCAGAGATCTTAAAACAAATTGCTCAGTGGAATCAGGTTCAGTGCTAAGATGGAAACATTCCTTTCCCTCTATTAGGCGGACAATCCCTTGGCAGCAGATATCTTGTCCATTACTTGGAGGTTCAGGCTGGCCTACATTTTTCCTCCAGTTTTCTTAATAATTAGGGTATTGATGAAAATCAGGCTAGACCAGACGACAGTATAGCCATCATACAGTTCGGGCAGATGCATCAAGGTTGTTACTGAGACTTCCCCCAGTGTAGACCCTTGATATGTAGAGCACTCAACTACCAATATCTAGAAAGATTGAGCCTGACAGCCTGAAGGTCGCTAGCCTCGATTTCTATATAGAGGCCTCTCTGATGTAGTCATGAAGATCCTACCACATTTTGGGCCTCAATCTACCAAAATAAATTTTTTCCTAACTCATTCAGTTGAGTCAATAGTATAACTTGGAGACTTTCCCTACTGCAGTTTGTGTGTGTCTAGGACACTGAACTCTGCCAAGACCTAAACAGGTTCAGTTTGACAGCCTGAAGTTTGACCAGCCTCTTTAACTATCTTGAAGCCTCTTTGGTTAAATCATGAAGACCTTTGCCACACTCTGGTTTGCAATTCATAAAAAGTTAATTTTGATCCCAACTCATTCAAATGAGTCAAGGGTATATCAGTGCAAATTGTGTGTGTCTAGAACACTCAGCTCTGCCAGAACCTGTGGATACTCAACAGTACAGCCACTATATCAACCTAATGGTCTCTAAGACATAGTCCAGAAGACCTTGTTGTAGCCAGGTCTCCACTTAAAGGGCTTACACAAGGATCAAGTGAATCTATTCAGCTTGAATTCTATTAAAGGGTGGATAGTTCTAAACCACAGATTATCCGCCTCTTAGGCTTCCAACAAGACAAATATGGAAAAGGCCTTAGAGTATCAACCTAAAAAGTCAAAATTTTGCCCATTCTGCAAATTTTTCTTTGTCACAATAGTCCTTGATGAAAGGGTTCCTGAAAGGTTTGCTAAGATGTAGCCTTCCATACTCTGTATCTGTGTCAAAATAGGACTTTACCTTAGTCCTAAAAGTTTTAAGATCATCTCCCTTCGAACCTCTGAAGGAGGGCTCACATAAATACCTAACCTAAAGAGGTTATTTCCATCTGGCCATGACATCTGCCATAAGAACAGGGAGATCCTAGTCTTGTCATCAGTGGATCTGTACTTCAGATTCCTTCTTACTCCAAAGGATTGTTCTTTGGTAACTATAATCAGGTCTCCTCCTTTCAGTGTCTGTTATGAGCTTTACTGTAATGTTGAATATCATCTCCATTCCCTAGATCTTTCCAGATGTCCTGAGATCTATTTAGCCTGCAGTAAAGAGATCAGGAAGGTTGAGAATTTATTACTTCATTTCCGGAAGGAACAATAAGCTCTTGCATGCGCCATGGCTGCCAGGTGCCGGCTGTTTCATACAGCAGACACCAGCAGCTAATGTCCGTGACTGGCGGTAACAATGATCTCAGACTTTTAACCCTTCAGATGCTGTGGTCAAACATGAGGATCAGGGGAGCCGGATGCATTGTGCGGCAGCCTCAGTCCTCCGTAATGAACTGAAGCTGCCGCATGTTAGCTCCTATGAAGCCCCTGCCTGTGGCAGAGCTTCATAGGAATGCATTGTAACTCTAATACACTCCAATGTTGGTGTATGAGAGAGGCAATCTGATGATTGCTTTTTATAGTTCCCTATGGGAACTCTAAAATACTGTAAAAGAAAAGTTTTAAAAAAATTATTAAAATATCACCCCCTTTGCCCAAACAAAATGTAAATACAAAAATGGAAACTATAAAAAAAATATACACATCATGGGTATCGCCGCATGCTTTTAAACTATTAAATATTGCTCAGATATGGCAAAAGGCTAAACAGAAAAAAAATTCTTAATGGTTGATTCTCCTCCCACAAATAAATTAAATAAAGTAAAAAAAAAAGAAAAAAAGTGATCAGAAAAATACCCTAGAATGGTATGAATGAAAACCAAAGATCATCCCTCAAAAAATGAGCCCTCACACAGCTCCGTACACATAACTACAAAAAATTTATAGAGGTCACAATATGGCGATGAAAAGGAAAAAATAACTTTTTTTCAAAGTTGTTTTTTTTTTGTATTAAAATGCAAGAGAACTATACATATGTGGTATCGCCTTAATCGTAGTGACCTGGAGAATGAAAGTAACAGGTCAGTTTTACTGTATAGGGAACACTGTAAAAACAAAACATAAAACTGTTGCGTAATTGTTTTATTTTTACAATTTCACCCCCACATGGAATGTTATTCCATCTCCCCACTACATCGTTTGCAATATTAAATGGTGGAGTTAGAAAATGCAACTTGTCCGGCAAAAAACAAACGCCCATCCGGCTATGTAAACGTAAAAATAAAAAAGTCCTGGAAAGGCAGGGAGTAAAAAACGAAAATGCGAAAAAGGGTTAACTGTAAGATTTAAAATATAAGTCATGAACTAAATATATGTCTTCTTAAACAGGATTTATCAGATGTTTTATAGAAGCCGTTATGTGACATCAATTTAGCTTTTATATCCAAATATACAACCTGAAATGAAAACAATGTCTATGACCCAATGATATATTGTTTCCTTATATTGTGGCCATATGGCTTCTCTCTTGTGTGACTTCACTAATGATCCCTAATTATGGCTTTAGAAACAAAAACATTTATCTCATTCTGAATGCAGCTTCTCTCATTTGTGAATCTTCTTATGTTTTAGAAGACTTGATTTATCAGAAAAACGTTTCCCACATTCTAAACATGAATACGGCTTTTCCCCAGTGTGAATTCTCTCATGTGTAACAAGATTGGATTTCTGTGTAAAATATTTTCCACATTCTGAACATGAATACGGCTTCTCTCCTGTGTGACATCTCTGATGTTTAACAAGACTTGATTTCCGTGAAAAACTTTTCGAACATTCTGAACATGGATATGGTTTCACTCCTGTGTGAATTCTCTGATGTTTAACAAGATGTGATTTTTGTCTAAAACATTTCCCACATTCTGAACATGTATACGATTTCTCTCCTGTGTGAATTCTCTCATGTTTAACAAGATTGGATTTCTGTGTAAAACATTTCCCACATTCTGAACATGAGTATAGCTTCTCTCCTGTGTGACATATCTGATGTTTAACAAGAATTGATTTCCATGTGAAACATTTTCCACATTCGGAACATGTATATGCTTTCTCTCCTGTATGAATTCTCTCATGGTAAACAAGATTTGATTTCCATGTGAAACATTTCCCACATTCCGAACATGTATATGCTTTCTCTCCTGTATGACTTCTCTCATGTTTAACAAGATCTGATTTCAGTGTAAAACATTTCCCACATTCTAAACATGAATACATTTTCTTTCCTTTATGACGTCTTCGGTGTGTAGAAAGTCCTGAGCTGTTTGTGGATTCTTTACCACAATGAAACCTTTTAATCCTTTTCTGACTTGTACTTGCGGTAACAATCTGTGATTGGTCAGGAGAAGGTTCCTCATAATTAGGAGGATTATATGACAGATCTGTACTGTGAAGCCCTGGATGTACATTAAGGGTAATGAGGTTTTCTCCTGAAGAGCGCTGCAGGATATTTTCATCTAGTGGTAACAGGACATTTTCACATTTCTTACTGGGATTTTCTGTTAAGATAAAAATGAAATTTTTTATTTTTTTTGCAAACTACAGAGTAGACAAACTTATAACATTTCAATTAAGCTGGAAGTTGATCCAGCAGGAAGGAGAAGTGCTCATTCATTTGGAATCCATTCCTGACTTTGGCCAAAAAAACTGCACTTGTGATCCCAGCCTTACAAAGCTTCTGTAACTTCCTGACAAAGTCCAGGATTCTGGTTTACACCGGGTCATGACTTTTATTACATACAGTAAATAATGACTTAACAAAACTTTTAACAGCAACTAAACATCATTTCAATAAAACAAGAAGCATCATAGATGGAGCTGGTGAGGGGGGGGGGGGGCATAATGATTTGTAGCTGGTGGGGGGACATCATGATTTGGAGCTTCTTTGCTGCCTCATGCTCTAGACACTCTAAACAACTGGGCAGATTTACTAATCCTATTAAAACGTACAGAGTAAATCTAGAGATGCTCCACAATTATCACAGGAGCTTGGGCTGGAGGACAGATCTGCTGCACAGCTACACAAGTCTGTCTACCTCTATACCACTTAGTGGTTGGCTTTTCTGTCACAATGGGGCATCGTAAGCCCCGCCCCTGCAGAACTTGCCTGTTGTTTCTATATGTGGAAGCTTAAAATCCCCCCTTTTTGGACAGATTATAAGAGCAGCACAGATCAGTCACTGGTTATCTACCAGCAAGTTCACACAGAGCAGATCAGCTGCAGACATTTCTGTGACTGTCCCGCTGCCCTGAATGTGGCTTGTAATAATCCATGCACCTGCTGCAGAAACAACCCAATACATGGAAATGTCTACAATAAATGTGCCCTGTGTGAACACGCTCTAATGCAGCTGGAACATTCTGGGACATGCAGTTATTGCTAGAAGTCACACGTTCAGTCTGAAGGGGATGAGCAGATAATCACTGAAGTGATGGACAACATGGTCACATTTAGCAATTTAAAGCCGATGCCAGACAAGAATTTTTCTGAATGGAAAAGGATCCGCTATAAGAGGCTGGTGCTCCTCTATTACATGTCACTGCACACACGTGTATACACTGCACATGACGGCTCTTACCCTGTGATATAAGAGGCTGGTGCTCCTACATTACATGTCACTACACACACGTGTATACACTGCACATGACGGGTCTTACCTGTGATATAAGAGGCTGGTGCTCCTCTATTACATGTCACTGCACACACGTGTATACACTGCACATGACGGCTCTTACCCTGTGATATAAGAGGCTGGTGCTCCTCCATTACATGTCACTGCACACACGTGTATACACTGCACATGACTAGAGTTGACCGAACTTCGGAAAAAAGTTCGAGTTTGGGGAACTTGACCCCCAACATGAACCCCATTGAAGTCAATGGGGACCCAAACTTTTGAGCACTAAAATGGCTGTAAAAATGTCATGGAAAGGGCTAGAAGGCTGCAAATGTTGTCGAAATGTGGTTAAGAGCATGGCAAGTGCTCTGCAAACAAATGTGGATAGGGAAATGACTTTAAATAACATAAAATACGTAAAAATAAAAAATAATAATCTTGATCTAGGAGGACCAGGTCCATATGGAGTAGGAGGTTGAGGAGGCGGTGGAATGTGGCGGTGTAGGTGGAAGCGGCGGTGGAGGAGGAGGAAGTAGCCTACACTGTTTTTTGGTTTTAAATTTTATTTTTAAAATTAGGGTACACCCCAAAACATTGGGAAATATAACCTGTGATAACCCCCACCAGTCATACTAAACACACGTTCAGATAATACACTGGCTGCAGGGCAGGCCAGCACCTCCAAGGCGTAAAGGGAAAGCTCAGGCCATGTGCCCAATTTGGAGACCCAGAAGTTAAAGGGGGCACAGACCCGTCTTTCAGAACGTGTAGGCGTGTGCACACATACTGCTCCACCATGTTGGTGAAATGCTGCCTCCTGCTAAGACCTTCCATATCAGCTGGTGGTGCTGGTTGTTGTGCCGTGCGGACAAAGCTTTTCCACATGTCGGCCATGCTAACACTGCCTTCTGAGGTGCTGGTGGTGCCCCAGCTGCATTGGTGACCTCTGCTTCGTCCTCTGCCTTCGCCTTGTGCTTCCACTGTGTCCCCCGCTGTCAGGTGGGAATGCCACCAGCAGCGCGTCTACCAGCGTGCGCTTGTACTCGCGCATCTTATGATCACACTCCAGTGATGGAATTAAAGGGAGTCTGTCACCTCCATATGGCCATATACAGTGCTTACATGGCTCTGTAGCACACCTATACAGGATTGTAACGGTACCTTTGTTCTTTTCTTTAGACTTGCACCAGCAGGAAAACGAAGTTTAATTCATATGCAAATGAGCACTCGCAAGTGCCCAGGGGCGGCATTCAGTGTGTAGGTGCCCAGGCTGCTCTGCCTTCTTTTCACTTTACTCCTCCCCAGTCTCTGCCTTTGCCCGCCCTCCAAGTCTCTTGCCTCATCGAATAGGTCCGGACTTGGAGGGCGGGCAGAGGATGGGGAGGAGTAAAGTGAAAAGAAGGCAGAGCAGCCTGGGCACCTACACACTGAACGCCGCCCCTGGGCACCTGCAAGTGCTCATATTGCATATGAATTAACTTCGTTTTCCTGCTGGTGCAAGTCTAAAGAAAAGAACAAAGGTACCGTTACAATCCTGTATAGGTGTTCTACAGAGCCATGTAAGCACTGTATATGGCCATATGGAGGTGATAGACTCCCTTTAAGGACGGTACGTTGTCCTTGTAACGTGGATCCATCAGCATGGCCACCCAGTAATCAGCACAAGTTAGAATGTGGGCAACTCGGCGGTCATTATGGAGACACTGCAGCATATAATCGCTCATGTGTGCCAGGCTGCCCAGAGGCAACGAAAAGCTGTTCTCTGTGGGAGGTGTATCGTCTATGTCCTCTGTATCCCCCCATCCACGCACCAGTGATGGCCATGAGCTGTTCTGGGTGCCACCCTGCTGTGAACATGGTTCGTCCTCCTCCATCTCCTCCTCCTCCACCTCGTCATCCTCCTGAACTGTGCCCTGGCTGGACAATTGTGTACCTTGGGTTTGTGGGTGCAGGAACCCACCCTCGGAGCCACTTGGGAATGACTGGCCGGAAACCCTACGAAATGATCCCTCTTCCTCCTCCTGTGCCACATCATCTTTCATCATCGCCAGGAGCGTTTTTTCAAGGAGGCATAGAAGTGGGATAGTAACGCTGAGAATGGCGTTATCGGCACTGGCCATGTTGGTGGAGTACTCGAAACAGCACAACAAGGAACACAGGTCTTGCATGGAGGCCCAGTCATTGGTGGTGAAGTGGTGCTGTTCCACCGAGCGACTCACCCGTGCGTGCTGGAGCTGAAACTCCACTATCGCCTGCTGCTGCTTGCACAGTCTGGCCAGCATGTGCAAGGTGGAGTTCCACCTTGTCTGCACATCGCGTATGAGGCAGTGAGCGGGAAGGCCGAAGTTACGCTGCAGCGCTGACAGGCGATCAGCAGCAGGGTGAGAACGCCGAAAGCGCGCACAGACAGCCCGCATTTATGCAGCAGCTCTGACATGTCAGGGTAATTTTTAAGGAATCTCTGCACCACCAAATTCAGCACATGCGCCATGCAAGGGATGTGCGTCAAACCGGCTAGTCCCAGAGCTGCTACGAGATTTCGCCCATTATCGCACACCACCAGGCCGGGCTTGAGGCTGACTGGCACAAACCACTCATCGGTCTGTTGTTCAAGGCCCGTCCAGAGCTCCTGCGCGGTGTGGGGTTTGTCCCCCAAACAGATACGTTTTAAAACTGCCTTCTGTCGTTTACCCCTGACTGTGCTGAAGTTAGTGGTGAAGGTCTTAAGCTGACCGGATGAGGAGCTGGTAGAGGATGAGGAAGCAGAGTAGGATGAGGAAGCAACAGGAGGCAAACTGAAGCGCCCTGCAATCCTCGGTGGTGGAAGGACATGTGCCAAACTGCTATCTGCCTCAGGCCCAGCTGCCACTGCATTTACCCAGTGTGCTGTTATGGAGATATAACGACCCTGACCGTGCTTACTGGTCCACGTATCCGTAGTCAGGTGCACCTTGCCACAGATGGCGTTAAGCAGCGCTACACCTGATTTTGTCCCCTACTTGGTTGTGCAGGGAAGGGATGGCTCGCCTTGAAAAGTAGTGGCGGCTGGGCATGACGTACTGTGGGACAGCAACCGCCATAAGGTCTTTAAAACTATCCGTCTCCACCAGACGGAATGACGGCATTTTAAAGGCCAGTAATTTAGAAATGCTGGCATCCAGGGCTAGGGATTGCGGGTGGGTAAGGGGGTACTTCCTCTTCCTCTCCAGCATTTGGGATATGGAGAGCTGAACGCTTCCGTGGGACATTGTGGAGATGCTTGGTGACCCAGGTGTTGGTGTTGCTGGCAGATCCTGTTTGCGGGGTGCCAGGTGGCACTGTCACTTCAGTGAGGAGTGAATGGATGAAGAGGCCGCGACTGCAGCAGAAGAGGAAGCAGGAGGATCCAGAGACCTTTCTTGGTTTTTGAGGTGTCTACTCCACTGCAGCTCGTGCTTTGCACTTAAATGCCTGGTCATGCAGGTTGTGCTCAGGCTGAGAACGTTTATGCCTCGCTTAATGCTCTGATTGCACAGCATGCAAACCACTTGTGTCTTGTCATCAGCACATTGTCTGAAGAACTGCCACGCCAGGGAACTCCTTGGAGCTGGCTTTGGTGTGCTCGGTCCCTTACAGCAGTGGGCAGTAGGAGGCGTACTGTCTAGAGGATGGCTGCTCCACTTTTGCACCCTGTTCCCTCTTCTGCTGTGCTGATGGCTCTGTGCGACCACCGCCTCTTCCTCCGAACAACATAGGTCACTCGCATGACCTTGATTCCACGTGGGGCCGAGGACCTCATCGTCCTCCACATCATCTTCCACCCAGTCTTCACCCCTGACTTCCTTGTCGGTCTGCATACTTTTGAAAGCCCCAGCAGTTGGCACCTGTGTTTCGTCATCATCCGAGACGTGCTACGATTGTCTTCCCATGTACTCATCTTAAAAGATAAGTGGTTGGGCATCTCTTCCACTTCTGGGGCAGGGCTAGGTGGATGGCCCCGGGAAACCCTCCTAACAGTCATCAAAAAGCAAAAGAGACTGCTGCATGACTTGGGTCTCAGACTGCTTGGCTGATTTGCAAGGGGGTGAGGTGAAAGACTGATGGACATCAGCTGCAGGTGCCAACTGTGGTCTTTCAGCAGGAGACTGGGTGGAACTGGATCCACTGTCAGCAACCCAATCTACTATCGCCTGTACTTGTTCAGGCCTCACCATTCGTAGAGCATCATTAGGCCCGACCAAATACCGCTGCAGGTTTTGTCGCCTACTCGCACCTGAGGAAGAGGTTTCACTTGTGCGTGTAGCTGGCATAGATTGACCACGTCCTCTCCCTGCAACAGGAGCTCCACCAGCAGCACCACGACCTGGGCCATGTCCCTTATTTGACGCTCTCCTATTTTTCTAATTTAGCATCTTGCCCTAAATGGGTGTTTAATTAAAAGTAGAATACAACGACAGTATGTAAAGGGTGTATCTTACATGGCCTGAACCAGACTAGGCCTCAATAAAAGATTTTTTTGCAAAAAATGGCTGTATTTCAAATGTCGGAATCAAACCCCTGTATGTAGAGGGGGTATCTCACAGGGCCTGAACCAGTGTAGGCCTGAAGTAAATATATCTTTGCACAAAATGGCTGTATTTCAAATGGCTGTATTTTAAATGCCTGATTCAAACCCCTGTATGTAGAGGGGGTATCTCACACCGTCTGAACCAGTGTAGGCCTGAAGTAAATATTTATTTGCACAAAATGGCTGTATTTCAAAAGGCTGTATTTAAAATTCCTGAATCAAACCCCTGTATGTAGAGGTAGTATCTCACAGGGCCTGAACCAGTGTAGGCCTGAAGTAAATATATCTTTGCACAAAATGGCTGTATTTCAAATGCCTGCTTTAAACCCCTGTATGTAGAGGGGGTATCTCACACGGTCTGAACCAGTGTAGGCCTGAACTAAATATTTCTTTGCCCAAAATGGCTGTATTTCAAATGGCTGCATTTCAAATCCCTGAATCAAACCCCTGTATGTAGAGGGAGTATCGGGCCTGTACCAGTGTAGGCCTGAAGTAAATATATCTTTGCACAAAATGGCTGCATTTCAAATGGCTGTATTTCCAATGCCTGATTCAATCCCCTGTATGTAGAGGGGGTATCTCACACGGTCTGAACCAGTGTAGGCCTGAACTAAATATTTCTTTGCACAAAATGGCTGTATTTCAAATGGCTATATTTCAAATCCCTGAATCAAACCCCTGTATGTAGAGGTGGTATCTCACAGGGCCTGAACCAGTGTAGGCCTGAAGTAACTATATCTTTGCACAAAATGGCTGTATTTCAAATCCCTGAATCAAACCCCTGTATGTAGAGGTGGTATCTCACAGGGCCTGAACCAGTGTAGGCCTGAAGTAAATATATCTTTGCACAAAATGGCTGCATTTCAAATCCCTGAATCAAACCCCTGATTCAAACCCCTGTATGTAGAGGGGGTATCTCACACAGTCTGAACCAGTGTAAGCCTGAAGTAAATATTTCTTTGCACAAAATGGCTGTATTTCAAATGCCTGATTTAAACCCCTGTATGTAGAGGTGGTATCTCACACGGTCTGAACTAGTGTAGGCCTGAACTAAATATTTATTTGCACAAAATGGCTGTATTTCAAATCCCTGAATCAAACCCCTGTATGTAGAGGTAGTATCTCACAGGGCCTGAACCAGTGTAGGCCTTAAGTAAATATTTATTTTCCCAAAATGGCAGTATTTCAAATGGCTGTATTTTAAATGCCTGATTCAAACACCTGTATGTAGAGGGGGTATCTCACACATTCTGAACCAGTGTAGGCCTGAAGTAAATATATCTTTGCCCAAAATGGCTGTATTTCAAATCCCTGAATCAAACCCCTGTATGTAGAGGGGGTATCTCACAGGGCGTGAACCACTGTAGGCCTGAAGTAAATATATCTTTGCACAAAATGGCTGTATTTCAAATTGCTGTATTTCAAATGCCTGATTCAAACCCCTGTATGTAAAGCGTGTATCTCACAGGGCCTGAACCAGTGTAGGCCTGAAGTAAATATTTCTTTGCCCAAAATTGCTGTATTTCAAATGGCTGTATTTCAAATGCCTAATTCAAACCCCTGGATGTTGCAGATAGCTGTAACTTATAAATAAACATCCGAATAGCTTGATCCCAAACTAAGGAGCATATGGGTGAGCCCTATAAAACCCTAAGAGCTCTCCCTGACTGCTATGCCTATGCAAGGGTCTGAATGGTAGACGATTGCATGCCCACGTACCTAAGACTGTGTGACACCTGAAAACCCTATAATAGTGAGGGGACACGACCACCGGCTCCCTGCACTTAATAGGGAGGGAGTCAGGGTCACCTAGAATCAAGCCAGCAAGTAAACACAAATAAAGAAAAAGACTTATCTTCGCAAACAACAGCAGCAGCCTCCAGCAGTGAACACCTCATCCAGGAAGTAGTATAAACCATAAAGTGAGGCAGTATGGGAGGGAATATAAAGGGAGACAATTAGTCTAAATAGGTGACCCCTGGGAGAAGGAAAGGAGATGACAAAGTGAAACCAAAACAAAGAACGTCATGAAAGAGGTAGAGAAGAACGTCTGCCAGACCTTCTCACAGAACTGGCGGTGACAGTACCTCTCCCTCTACGGGTGGACTCCGGATAATGCGAGAATCCACAATCCTAGAGACCTGAAATTCAAGATTGCCATCAACAACAATAGGAGGAGGAGGCAAAGAGGAGGGTACAGTGGGTTGGACATAAGGTTTTAATAGGGACCTGTGAAAAACATTATGGATCTTCCAAGGCTGAGGAAGATCAAGAAAGAAGGCAACGGGATTGATGACGGACAAGATCTTGTAAGGCCCAATAAACCTAGGACCCAACTTCCAGGAGGGAACCTTCAGTTTGATATTCTTTGTAGACAACCACACCAGATCACCCACATTCAGGTCCGGACCAGGCACACGTCTCTTATCTGCCACACGCTCATCTCTCACTCATCCTCTTCAGATTACCCTGAATCTTTTGCCAAATAAATGACAAAGACGAGGAAAATCTCTCCTCATCAGGTAAACCAGAAGACCCCTCTCCAGAGAATGTCCCAAACTGCAGATGAAACCCATATGCACCAAAAAATGGTGACTTATCAGAGGACTCCCGGCGACGATTATTTAAAGGAAACTCAGCAAAGGAAAAAAAAGAATACCAATCCTCCTGATTCCCCGCCACAAAACAGCGCAGATATGTCTCCAGATTCTGATTGACGCGTTCGGTCTGACCATTCGACTGCGGGTAAAACGCAGAAGAGAACGACAACCGAATCCCGAAGCGAGAACAGAAGGCCTTCCAGAATCTGGAAACAAATTGCGTGCCCATATGAGAAACGATGTCTGAAGGAATGCCATGCAATTTAACAATGTGATTAACAAACGCTTGCGCCAACGTCTTAGCATTGGGTAACCCAGGAAAGGGAATGAAATGTGCCATTTTGCTAAAACGGTCCACTCTCACCAGAATCACAGTCTTCCCCGAGGAACGAGGCAGGTCCGTAATGAAGTCCATGGACAGATGCGTCCAAGGACGGGAAGGAATGGGTAATGGGGGGAGAGAACCCGATGGCCGTGAATGAGGGACCTTGGCACGAGCGCAGGTCTCGCAAGCTGCCACAAAACCCTCAACCGTCTTACAAAGAGCCGGCCACCAGAATCTCCGAGCAATGAGATCCACTGTGGCTCTACTCCCCGGGTGCCCAGCAAGGACAGTATCGTGGTGCTCCTTAAAAACCTTGTGTCGTAAAGCGAGAGGCACAAACAACCTCCCAGGAGGACAAAGATCAGGAGCCTCTGCCTGAACCTCTGCCTCCAAATCAGGATAAAGAGCAGAGACGACAACCCCTTCAGCCAAAATGGGACCCGGGTCTTCAATGTTCCCCCATCTCGGAAAACAACGCAACAGGGCATCCGCCTTCACATTTTTAACCCCAGGGCGGAACGTGACAACAAAAATAAACCTAGAAAAGAACAAAGACTATCTGGCCTGTCTCGGGTTCAGACGCTTGACCGATTCCAAGTAGGCCAGATTCTTATGGTCGGTAAACGCGGTAATAGGGTGTCTGGCTCCCTCTAACCAATGGCGCCATTCCTCAAAAGCTAATTTGATGGCCAACAACTCCCTATCTCCCACATCGTAATTTCTCTCTGCAGAGGAGAGTTTCCTTGAGAAAAAGGCACACGGTCGCCATTTGGCAGGAGAAGGACCCTGAGATAAGACCGCACCTACACCCACCTCAGAAGCATCCACCTCAACAATAAAAGGTAGAGAGACATCAGGTTGTACCAAAATGGGAGCGGATGCAAAACTCTCTTTGATACTAGAAAAGGCTTTAAGCGCATCTACCGACCACAAGGAAAAATCTACCCCCTTTCTAGTCATATCAGTGAGTGGTTTAACAACAGAGGAATAATTCAAAATGAACTTTCTGTAATAATTGGCAAAACCCAAAAACCGCATCAGCGCCTTCTGATTCTCAGGAAGCTCCTAATCAAGCACAGCGCAAATCTTCTCAGGGTCCATGCGAAAACCAGAAGCGGAGAGAAGAAAACCAAGAAATTGAATCTCCGGAACCGCAAACACACATTCTTCCAGTTTAACGTACAATTTATTCTCCCGCAGAATCAGCAATACGTAGGTGGTCCCGATGAGTCTTGAAATCAGGAGTAAAAATCTAAATGTCATCTAGATACACCAGTACAAATTTCCCCATTAAATGATTAAAAAAAATGCTGTTCACAAAATGTTGGAAGACGGCCGGAGCATTCCTCAAACCAAAGGGCATAACCAAATTCTTGAAATGGCCCTCAGGGGTATTGAAGGCCGTCTTCCATTCGTCCCCTTTCCTGACCCTGACTAGGTTGTATGCCCCTCTTAAATCCAACTTAGAAAAAACTTTAGCCCCAACAATCTGGTTAAACAGGTCCGGGATCAGAGGAAGCGGATATGGGTCACAAATTGTGATACGGTTCAGCTCCCTGAAATCCAGACAAGGTCTTAAAGAACCATCTTTTTTCTTAACAAAAAAAAAAAAACAGCGGCAACAGGTGACTTCGAGGGTCGGATTTGTCCCTTTCTCAGGCTCTCAGAAATATAAGTACACATAGCGACTCTTTCAGGTTGGGAGAGATTGTATAAACGTTATTTTGGCAGCTTGGCGCCTGGGATGAGATTAATAGGGCAGTCGTACTCCCGGTGATGGGGCAACTCCTGGACACCACTCTCGGAAAACACATCCGAAAATTCAGAGAGAAAAGATGGTACAGTCTTTAGGTAGAGGTAGAAACCTCTGAAAGAGGCAGCAGCAGCCTCTAGCAGTGAACACCTCATCCAGGAAGTAGTATAAACCGCAAAGTGAGGCAGTATGGGAGGGAATATAAAGGAGGACAATTAGTCTAAATAGGTGACACCTGGGAGAAGGAAAGGAGATGACAAAGTGAAACCAAAACAAAGAACGTCATGCAAGAGGTAGAAAAGAACATCTGCCAAACCTTCTCACAGAACTGGCGGTGACAGTATCTCACACGGTCTGAACCAGTGTAGCCCAAAATGGCTGTATTTCAAATGCCTGATTTAAACCCCTGTATGTAGAGAGAGTATCTCACACGGTCTGAACCAGTGTAGGCCTGAAGTAAATATTTATTTGCAAATGGCTGTATTTCAAATCCCTGAATCAAACCCCTGTATGTAGAGGGTGTATCTCACATGGCCTGAATTCAATATTGGTGCACAAAATGTCAGTATTTAAAATCTCTGAATGTAACCCAAATGTATTAAGGGTGTATCTCACAATGACATCTGCATCAAAGGCTGCCAACTAAATTTGATGTGCCCAAATGAGTGTTTGTTTAACAACAACTGAATTTGACAGCAGTATATAAGCCTGTAATTTATCACGTGCTGATGCTGCAAGGCCTGAAAATAGTGTTTTTTGTAAAAAAAAAATGTGAGTTTTTCAAACCCCAGAAAATGATGGGTGTATTTCTAGCTTGAATTTAACTGAGCTTGCATAAAATGGCCGCTGCCGCCACCCAACTAATTAACAGAATTATAAAAGTTATTTATTTTTTTGGTCAATGAGCTCAGGTCAGGGTAAAACGATTGTGTCCTGCACCCACACAACTATTTCTCTGTAGATCGCCGAGTTAGATTCTCTCCTATTCTCTCCCTGAAATCACAAGTCCAGTAGCATCCTCTCCCTACACTTGTAACATAGTACATAAGGCCGAAAAAAGACATCTGTCCATCCAGTTCGGCCTGTCATCCTGCAAGTTGATCCAGAGGAAGGGAAAAAAAAAACCCTGTGAGGTAGAAGCCAATTTTCCCCACTTTAGGGGAATAAAAAATTCCTTCCCGACTCCAATCAGGCATCAGAATAACTCCCTGGATCAGCGACCCCTCTCTAGTAGCTATAGCCTGTAATATTATTACACTCCAGAAATACATCCAGGCCCCTCTTGAATTCCGTTATTGTACTCACCATCACCACCTCCTCAGGCAGAGAGCTCCATAGTCTCACTGCTCTTACCATAAAGAATCCTCTTCTATGTTTGTGTACAAACCTTCTTTCCTCCAGACGCAGAGGATGTCCCCTCGTCACAGTCCTGGGGATAAATAGATGATGGGAGTGATCTCTGTACTGACCCCTGATATATTTATACACAGTTATTAGATCTCCCCTCAGTCGTCTTTTTTCTAAAGTGAATAACCCTAATTTTGATAATCTTTCAGGGTACTGTAGTTGCCCTATTCCAGTTATTACTTTAGTTGCCCTCCTCTGGACCTTCTCCAGCTCTGCTATGTCTGCCTTGTTCACAGGAGCCCAGAACTGTACACAGTCCTCCATGTGTGGTCTGACTAGCGATTTGTAAAGTGGTAGGACTATGTTCTCATCACCGGCATCTATGCCCCTTCTGATGCAACCCATTATCTTATTGGCCTTGGCAGCAGCTGCCTGACACTGGTTTTTGCAGCTTAGTTTGCTGTTTATTAAAATTCCTAGATCTTTTTCCATGTCAGTGTTACCGAGTGTTTTACCATTTAGTATGTACGGGTGACTTGCATTATTCCTTCCCATGTGCATAACTTTACATTTGTCAGTGTTAAACCTCATCTGCCACTTATCTGCCCAAGCCTCCAATCTATCCAGATCCCTCTGTAGTAGTATACTGTCCTCTGTAGTATATATACAGTATACTGTCCTCTGTAGTATATATACAGTATACTGCCCTCTGTAGTGTATATACAGTATACTGTCCTCTGTAGCAGTATACTGTCCTCTGTAGTATATATACAGTATACTGTCCTCTGTAGTATATATACAGTATACTGTCCTCTGTAGTAGTATACTGTCCTCTGTAGTATATATACAGTATACTGTCCTCTGTAGTATATATACAGTATACTGTCCTCTGTAGTATATATATACAGTATACTGTCCTCTGTAGTATATATACAGTATACTGTCCTCTGTAGTATATATACAGTATACTGTCCTCTGTAGTATATATACAGTATACTGTCCTCTTCACTGTAAATTACTTTACACAGTTTAGTGTCATCTGTGAAAAATTGATACTTTACTATGCAAGCCTTCTACAAGATCATTAATAAATATATTGAAGAGAATAGGGCCCAATACTGACCCCTGAGGTACCCCACTAGTGACAGTGACCCAATCTGAGTGTGTACTGTTAATAACCACCCTCTATTTTCTATCCCTCAGCCAGTTACTTACCCACATACAGATGTTTTCTCCCAGTCCGAGCATTCTCATTTTATATACTAACCTTTTATGTGGTTCAGTGTCAGATGCTTTGGAGAAGTCCAGATATACGACATCCATTGATTCGCCGCTGTCAAGTCTAGAACTTACCTCCTCATAGAAACTGATTAAATTAGTCTGACATGACCGATCCCTCACGAAGCCGTGCTGATATGGCGTTATTTGCTTATTTCCGTTGAGATGCTCTAAGATAGCATCTCTCAGAAAACCTTCAAACAGTTTACCCACAACAGATGTTAAACTTACCGGCCTATAGTTTCCAGGCTCTGTTTTTGGACTCTTTTTGAATATTGGCACCACATTTGCAATGCGCCAGTCCTGTGG
The DNA here is from genome assembly GCF_014858855.1 of Bufo gargarizans. Classification (NCBI taxonomy): domain Eukaryota; kingdom Metazoa; phylum Chordata; class Amphibia; order Anura; family Bufonidae; genus Bufo; species Bufo gargarizans. The sequence goes on along the minus strand of NW_025334661.1, from coordinate 273,199 downwards.
GACATTCCCTGTCAGTATAGAGTCCGCAAATATCAGAAATAAGGGTCTGGCTATGACATTACTTAATTCCCTTGTAACAGCAGAGTGAGGTGCAGTGCTACGTGACTCCAGCTTATATAGAGGCTGGGTCACATGCTGCTCTGGCTGCTCTTACCTTGTGATATAAGAGGCTGGTGCTCCTCCATCATGGCCTCCTTGTACAGGTCCTTGTGTCCTTCTATATACTCCCACTCCTCCATGGAGAAATAGACAGTGACGTCCTGACACCTTATAGGAACCTGACAACACAATGACACCATCATCACCCAGACCCCTCCAGTGCTGTTACTGGAGAATTTCCCAGCATTCCCAGCAGTGTCACCTCTCCAGTCAGCAGCTCCATCATCTTGTGGGTGAGTTCTAGGATCTTCTGCTCTTGTATCAGGGGGTGAGGGGGAGGCTCTGTGATGGGGTGAGGGGTCCTGCTCCGCCCTCCTGACTCCTGGAGATGGATGATGGGAGTCACACAGTCCCCTGATGTCTTCTTCACTATTGTGTACTCCTGTGGATGGAGAGAGACACTTAGGGAATAAACCCTTCAGGGGCCATGTGCTCTCCTCCGGCCCTCTCCTCCTGGTACAACGTGCCTACTTACCTTCTCATGGCTCCTACAACATGACTATTGGTCACTGGTCACATGACACATCACTCACCATACTGGGGGCTGATCTTCAGGTTCTCCATCACTTCGAAGGTCTGGAGGCCGTTCTCCAGGACCCTGGACTCTTCCTATCACTTCCTATGATGGATTCTCCTTCCCGATGTCTGACTTGTTACAGAATACAATAAAGAGGAGAGAAAGCTAAAAAAAATTTACCTCTCCGCTCAGCAGGGAGATGATCTCCAAGGTGAGGTCTAATATTCTTCTGCTGATCTCCTTCCTGTCCATCCTTCTGGAGGAGCTGGAGGCTTCTAGTACTGCAGGCGCCTTTATGAGAAGAGGAGAGGAAATCATCCAGGGGACAAGACCAGATGTCACCTCCAGAACCGCACTTCCTAAGCCTGGAGGGGCCCTGCTTCTCAGAGCCCCCACCACATGGAGATCTCTGGTGGCTCCACAGGAGATAAATGTCTGATAGATGCAGGTCCCACCTCTGGGCTGTGCTCAGCTGTGTCCAGAACTCCTAGAGAAGAGACTGGAGAGGGCTGAGCTCAGGCCGGGCCCTGCTCCATTCATTCTCCTCCTGGATGCAGGGGCCCCTCATCAGGACAGTAGTGTTTAGTAAACTTGTGTTTTAAGTTCGGCGTCTAAAGTTCGGGTTATCGAAGAATCGCGTTATAGATTCTAAATTCCGTTAGGTCCGTGGTAGCGGAATCCATAACGCGATACTTCGATAACCCGAACTTTAGACGCCGAACTTAAAACACAAGTTCTCTCAACACTACAGGACAGTCATGGGCAGTGAATGATGACAACCCCCACTATCCCCACTACTCCTCCCCCATCATACTAAGCTGAGGAGCGGAGAAGGATTCCTTGTGTGTAATGGAGGAGAATCTCCAGAGGTGACATGTCTGAGCTCTCCACCACACTGTCTCCTCACAGCTCATCTTACCTGCAGGCTGGAGGAATGGCTGATACCAGAGAGAACAAGAGCCCTGACTACCGACCAGGACCTGCCCAGTATCTGCTGCACTGCCAGAGCTGAAGGACCTGGGTGACATCACCATCATGTGATCAGTGCAGGGGCAGGGATTAGCAGTGGAGAGGAGGTGGTGAAGGACCTGTGATGACGTCACCATCATGTGATCAGTGCAGGGGGCGGGGCTCAGCAGTGGGGAGAGGAGGTGGTGAAGGACCTGTGATGATGTCACCATCATGTGATCAGTGAAGGGGGCGGGGTCAGCTGTAGAGCAGAGATAAGAAGGAGGAAGAGCTGTAATTGTGGTCATGTGACCTGTGAGGGATGATCCTTGTATGGAGAAAGCATTTTTTGATTTCTTTCCTACAGAACTGGAAAAATGCTGGGAGTTGTAGTTCTCGCCTCTGAAACCTACAATAACAGCCTGGAGTGTTACCTCTGAGATATCATATAACATTCTGTACTCTTCTCCTCTGATATATAACAGTCTGGACATTGTGAGAGTTGTAGTTCTCTCCTCTGATATTACTGTTTGGACATGCTGGGGGTTGTCGTTCTCTGATATAACAGTCTGTACAGAGCTGTGGTCACCTCTCTAGAGTCTCCTATGGACGACATAAAAGACTGAGATGTAATTGTTCCCGGGAATGCAGGTCTGAAGAGGAAGCCCCTGATGGTGAATTCAGGATAAACTGTTTTCCTCCTCTGAGGAGGAGAAGAATAAAGAGGGGAATATTCCTTCTAAGGGAAGAAAGTAACAAAGAGATTGTTCATGTCCGACCGGTTGGGGGACCAGGATGATGACCAGGGGGTCTCCACCTGTAGGGTTCTAGGGCCTTCAAAGTGGTTGAAGCTTTGAAAAAAGCTATGATGGCCGAATGCAAACATCCTGGAAATGATCCAGTTCAGTCCGGATTCACTATAGACGGCCTCTCCTTACTGAACAGGTCTTCTTCTGCCTAATGTGGGAAGCTGTTCTGGTCTGGGTTGGGGACCTTCACCTCTACTCAGGAGTAGTAATGAGCTGCAGGGGCAATATTCGAATTCGCAATATTTCGCGAAAATTTGGATGAATATTCATTATAAATTCGCAAATTTGCGATTATTTTTTTATTGCGGAAATCGGCAATATAATATTCACGTAATGCAGGCGTGGGTCACTTTTGCTAAAACAATTTAAGCTGCTAGAAGTTTCCTGAGACTGGAGAACATGGTCGGCACGGCAGAACATTACAACAGCTTTATATGCAGATAGAGGGCTCCAATATATTCGCAATTGCGCAAATCGGCACTATGGATGCGCATATTTTGGCGCAATACGTGCAACTTCAGATTTTATCAGGTCTGAGTAGATGTTACTGATTGGTGCAGTAAGTATTGTTGTGACATCACAGCACTAGGTCTGTAGCTGTATGTATGGACAGCAGAGAAACAGTAATCCCTATCACACTACCTAACACCCTGCACTGGAACCATCAGCTCCACTGTATCAGGATCTAACCTGCACGGACTATCTGTATTATATATATCAGCTCCACTATATCAGGATCTAACCTGCACGGACTATCTGTGTTACATATATCAGCTAACTATCTAATGTAATACACAGCAAAGCACAGAGCTCAGTAATGTCACCGCTCTCTCTCTCTCTCAGAACTGCAGAAAATGGCTGCTGGGTAGGTTTTTATATAGTAAGGGGGAGGAGGCAGCTTTCCTATTGGTTGCTAGGGATGTTGCTAAGCTCTGACAAAGACATTGCAGCCTTCTCATTGGCCCACAAGTAAGAAGCCGGGAGGGATGATGGGTTCAGATTTGTGTTGATCGAGCACCGTAGTGGTCGGGTCGAACACATTGGCATGTTCGGGTCCTCGACCGAGCACCCGAGCACAATGGGAGAACCCGAGTATAATGGAAGTCAATGGGAGAACCCGAGCATTAAACCAGGCACCCCCTGCTCTGAAGAGGGGAGGGTGCCTGGTTTATAGGAAAAGGTCAGAAATTGATGGAAACACCATGGAAATGGTTCTGGAACAGCATGGGTAGGATATCTGGATGCATCTTGTACTCGCAGGACGCTGCTGGGAGCGAAGCTGTCCAAGTAGTACACCACTTTTAGAGACTGACACTGATACGCACAAAACCGGAAAAAATATCAATTTTAGAGGAAAAATTGTTAGGAAACATTCTTTCCTGTATATTTACTTGTATATAAAGTGCAAGTGCTGCCAAAAATTACAAGTAAGAGGTACTCCGATACAACCTGTGTATCACATAAAGGAGGGCCTCATTCACATTGTGGTATAATTGTTCAGGTAGTGAGACTCCTACACTCATTAAGGAACCGGCACTCCAATACACCCTTTGTTACACATAAAGGAGGGCATTATACACAGCCTTGAAAAATTATGATTGATGGCCTGCTGGTGACCCTCAAAAACATTTGGAGCAAGGGCCTGCTGATCTGACCATCTAAAACCTTAGAGGCGAGGGCCTGCTGCCGCATTGGTGACTCTAGATAACCTCTGGGCGATTGCACGTCCCCGTGACGGCAATGATCCATTTGGATGTCTGCCCTATCAACTTTCGGTGTTCTTTTCTGCGCCTACCATGGTGATTACGGATAACGGGGAATCAGGGTTCGATGCCGGAGAGAGAGCCTGAGAAACATCCAAGGGAGGTCAATGGCTGAAATCCGATTGCCTGTTGTTACATTGCCCCTTTTTTTTCCTAATTGTGAACCACCCAGAGAGGGTGGGTAAAGTTATTAAAGCACAAGCATCCAAGGAAGGCAGCAGGCGCACGGCAATTACCCTCTCCCGACTCGGGGAAGTAGTGACGATAAATAACAATACAGCACTCTTAAGAGGCCCTGTTATTGAAATGAGTAAACAAGTCTGGTGCCAGCATCCAACTTGCTCCCGGCCCTCCACAACGTTCACCCAGTGTGCCATCATGGTGAGGATTGTGTTGACCAGACTCTTGGCTACTGAGACTGGACTTGTAGGTGAGGGCCTGCTGCCGCTTTGTTGACTCTAGATAACTTAAAGGCGATCGCACATCTCCAGTGACGGCGACGATCCATTTGGCTGTCTGCCCTATCAACTTTGGAGCAATTTTTCAACAAGGACCTTCTGGTATAGCACTCTTTTGCTTGTCCTCTCCACCAGAGTAATGAGAGATGAGAAGTTATCCTTGTAGTGGGGGTCGAGAAGGGTGGACAACCAGTAATCCGTGTTGTCTAAAATGCGTATAACTCGCAGGTCGTGGGAAAGGCAGCCTAACATAAAGTCAGCCATGTGTGCCAGAGTACCAACAGGCAAGACTTCGCTGTCATCGTCATCAGGTGAGCTGACCCTGTAAAAGATTGTAGGTGAGTGCCTTCAGGTGAGCTGACCCTGTAAAACATTATAAGTGAGGGCCTGCAGGTGAGCTGACCCTGTAAAACATTATATGCGAGAGCCTGCAGTTGAGCTGACCCTGTAAAACATTATATGCGAGGGCCTGCAGGTGAGCTGACCCTGTAAAACATTATATGCAAGGGCCTGCAGTTGAGCTGACCCTGTAAAACATTATATGCGAGAGCCTGCAGTTGAGCTGACCCTGTAAAACATTATATGCGAGAGCCTGCAGTTGAGCTGACCCTGTAAAACATTATATGCGAGGGCCTGCAGATGAGCTGACCCTGTAAAACATTATATGCTAGGGCCTGTATGTGAGCTGACCCTGTAAAACATTATATGCGTGTGCCTGCTGGTGAGCTTACCTTCTTAAAAATTATATGCGAGAGTCTGCAGATGAGCTGAATCTGCAAAAATGATATGCGACGAATAAGCATGTTGATATGGAAGAGGAGGAGGAAGATGAGAAAACCATATACCCTTTTTTGTGGTGGAAGGGGTGCATGGGAATGCAGTGTATTGAGTACATTAAACAACACATTTAAAGTGCCCTTTTCTCATCCGCTTTCCTCTGGTGGAGTCGAGAAGTCAGGGACAATCCAGGCCTTGTTCATTTTTATAAGAGTCAACCGGTCAGCATTTTCAGTTGACAGGCAGATACGCTTATCTGTTATTATGCCACCAGCAGCACTAAATACCCGCTCAGACAAAACGCTGGCGGCAGGGCAGGCCAGCACTTCCAAGGCGTAGAGCGCCAGTTCGTGCCACGTGTCCAGCTTGGACACCCAGTAGTTCTAAGGCACTGAGGGATCACTGAGGACGCTGACACGGTCTGCTACGTACCCCTTCGCTATCTTCCAAAACTTTTCCTCCTTGTGACACTAGGCCGAACATCAGGATGAGGGTGCTGGCCGGGTGTCATGAAACTGTTTCAGGCCTTGGAGAGTGTTGCCCTGCTGGAACTGCTGTGTGTTCCCCTTGTCTCCCCTCCTCGATTGGCCAAGGAAGTATGGACTCTGCTGCCAGCGTTGTCAGATGGAAATTTTGGAGCAATTTTTCAACAAGGACCTTCTGGTATTGCACCGTTTTGCTTGTCCTCTCCACCAGAGCAAGAGAGATGAGAAGTTCTCTTTGTAGCGGGGGTTGAGAAGGGTGAACACCCAGTAATCCGTGTTGTCTAAAATGTGTATAACTCGTGGGTTGTGGGAAAGGCAGCCTAACATGAAGTTAGCCATGTGTGCCAGAGTACCAACAGGCAATACTTCACTGTCGTCATTAGGAGGAAGACTGTCCATCTCCTCATCCTCTTCCTCCTCTTTTGCCCACCCATGCTAAACAGATTGATTTAAACTTCCATGGATACTACCCTCTGTAGCAGAGGCAACCGTCTCCTGCTCCTCCTCCTCTTTATCTTCTAATTCGCGCTGAGAAGACAGACGGAGGGTGATCTGGCTATCACCCTGTGTAATGTCTTCTTCCCCAATTTCCACCTCTTGCACATGCAAAGCGTCATCCTTAATTGTGAGCAGCGAGGGTTTGAGTAGACACAGAAGTGGAATGGTTACACTGATAATAGCATTATTGCCACTCACCATCTGTGTTGATTCCTCAAAGTTTCTTAAAACGTCACAGAGGTCAGACATCCATACCCACTCCTCGCTACTGATTAGCGGAAGCTGACTGGGAAGGCGACAACCATGTTGAAGCTGGTATTCCACTACTGCCCTCTGCTGCTCACAAAGCCTGGCCAACATGTGAAACTTTGAGTTCCAGCGCATGCTCACGTCGCACAACAGCTGGTGAGCTGCCAAGTTAAAGCGCTGCTGCAGCGTTGACTGACCGGCTGAAGCTGTCGATGACTTGCGGAAATGGGCACACATGCGGCGCACCTTCACCAGTACAGTAGCTCAGGGAAATTGGGGTAGGTTTTAAGAAACCGCTAAGCCACTAGGTTTAAGACGTGGGCTATGCATGGTATTGGTGTGAGCTTGCCGAGCTCCAATGCCGCCACGAAGTTACAGCCATTATCACACACAACCATGCCTGGTTGTAGGTTGAGTGGCAAGAGCCGCACCTCAGTCTGGTCTCTTATCCCCTGCAACAGCTCTGCAACAGTGTGCTGTTTGTCCCCTAAGCATATAAGCTTCAGCACGGTCTGTTGACGCTTCCCCACTGAAGTGCTACACTACTTCCAGCTGCCGGCTGATGGCTGACTGCACCGGCTGGTGCTGCATGTGGATAATTACGGATGTAGAGAAGGAGAAGTGGGGGTTGGAGCCACTAACGTTTCGGGACACACTTGTAAGGCGGGCATGGCACACCTTGAAAAATAGTGGTGGCTGGGGACAGAGTACCGCGGGACGGCCGCCTACATCAGGCTGCGGAAGGTCTTAGTTTCCACAAGCCTAAATGGCAACATTTCAGGGCCAGTAATTTTTTAAAAGGTGCACATTTAGTGCTATGGCCTGTGGGTGGGTGGCTGGGTATTTGCCATTGCGTTCAAATGCCTGGGGTAATGACATTTGGATGCTGCGCTGGGACAGGGAAGTGGATGTGGTCGCTGATGGTGCTTGCGAAGGTCCAGGTGCAGGGCAGGAGACATCCTCGCATGCGCCTTCGACAGGCAATTGGCCAGCAATACCATAGGGGGAAGAGGAGCCAGTGGTGTGACCCGCCGACACAGATTGTGGACCCAGGCGTTCGTCCCACTTATTACGGTGCTTGGAAGCCATGTGGCGGATCATGCTGGTGGTGGTGAGGTTGCTAGTGTTTACACTCCGGCTTATTTTGGAGTAGGCACAGGTTGCAAACTACTATTCTTTTGTCATCCGCAACTTTCCTCAAAAAAGCGCCATACTGCGGAACACCTACCACTTGGCAAGGGAGATTTCCGCAAGGGTGTGGTCCACGGAACAGTTGTGGGCCTGTTTAGTGTGGCCCGCCTTTTCCCTTTTTCCATCCCACTGCCTCTTCCAGCCTGTTGCGGTGCTGCAGATACTTCCCCCTCTGTACTGCTGTCCTCGCTCAGCTTTCCACCTTCCCAGGTTGGGTCTTCTGGAAGGTTATGCCTCCCTCTTCTGATGTGCCTTCCTCATGTTCACGTGGAAGGCCTTCCCCGGGCATTGTCCAGGGTGACCAGGTACCAAGGCGTTGAGGCGCTGATGTACGAGGTACTGGCATTCCCAGGCCGCCTGAAGCTTGTCCTGAGGTACGGGGACCAGTACCCATACCTTTAGACCCACCTGGTAGGTGCTCTCACAAACTTTCTGGTCATACCACTGCTTCTGGTCGGCCTGGGCCTGCTCCATATTATCGTGCACCAGCTGCGACAAGGCCTGCATCTTGTTTCAGAAGCGCATGACATACTCGATGACCGTTACTCCAGGGATGGCTACATCTCCCTCCCAGGCCTCTTTTACCAGAGCCAGGGTCCCCCGCACACGTCGCCCATACAGGAGCTCGAAAGGGGAGAACCCTGTGGAGGCTTGTGGGACCTATCGGTAGCCAAACAGCAGATGTGGAAGGTACCGCTCCCAGTCACGCCCATGGGAGTCAACCAACATCTTAAGCATCTGCTTTAAGGTGCCATTAAACCGTTTGCGCAGGCGGTTTGTCTGTGGGTGGTACGAGCTGGTCACCAGATGCTGCACCTGGGTTTGCCTACAGAGGGACTCCTTCAATTGCAACCTGAACTGGGTCCCCCGGTAGGTGAGCATTTCCTGGGAAAAGCCTACTCTGGAGAAAATCTCCAGAAAGGCAGTGGCCACCTTGTCTGCCCGTATGGAGGACAAGGCTACTGCCTCCGGGTACTGGGTGGCGTAGTCTATTACCATTAATATGAAGCATTTTCCGGAGCTGCTGGAAATGGACAGCGGTCCAATCAGATCCACAGCCACCCTCCTGAAAGGCTCTTCAATTATGGGCAGCATTACCAGTGGGGCTTTGGGGCGCCGCCCCGCCTTCCCCACCCGCTGGCAGGTGTCACATGAACGGCAGTAGGCAACCATATTGGCCCCCATCTTTGGCTAGTAGAAATGCTGAGCTAATCTGGCCTTTGTCTTAGCGACCCCTAGGTGTCCAGCCATCGGAATCTCATGCGCAACTCGCAACAACTCCGTCCTGAACTGATAGGGTACCACTAGCTGTCGGTCCCTAGGCCACGCCTCCAGTGATCCATGCTGGACCGTGACCCGGTACAGCCGTCCTTGGTCCCAGAACATCCGCTCGAGGTCTTAGTTCGAGGGGGGCTGTGCTGTTTGCTACTTGAGAGCGGTCAGGCTGGAGTTAGCCACTAATGATGCCTTATGTCAGCATAAAAGTGATACTGAAAGCCATGGGTCCTAGGACAGACCCTTGCAGGACACCAACAGAGAGGTAATGAGATGAGGTGGTGGTGTGAGAGGCACTAAATGTCTGGTCTGTGAGGTATGATGTGATCCAGAAGAGGGCCAGGTCAGTGATGCCAAGAGATGAGAGAGTTTGTAACAGAAGGGAAAGGTCAATGGTGTCAAAAGTAGAGGACAGGTCAAGGAGGAGGCGGACAGAATAATGTGGTTTGGTTTTCACAGTTAAATGGTCGTTAGTGACTTTGGTAAAGGCAATTTCAGTCGAGTGGAAGGTTCGGAAGCCACATTGTAACTGGAAAAAGATGAAGCAGGAAGAGAGGTGAGAGGACAGTTCAAGTAGCTTTGAGATGCTGGGGATTAGAGATGGTATTGTGGTTCTCCCGACGGTCGTTTCGCGGCAAACTTTGCGCGTTAGCAATTCACCGAACATGCGAACATGTGGCAATATCCGCCGGCGCCATATTCTTTTCAATTGCACCGAACTTTCACCCATGACACATCCATCAGGTGGGACAGGACAGCCAATTAAGAAGTTTCAGCACGTGGACACACTCCCACCCTATCAAAGATCCCGATCTGGCAGCCATTTTTTTCATTCTGTGTTTTGCCAGTGTAGGGAGAGGTTGCTTTGTGGAACAGGGACAAGCTGTTAGGGACCGTGTGATATATACTGAGGGGTGTGATATACCTATAATATACTTTCTAACATAGAAAGTATATTATAGTGCATTTGTATTGTGCAGCAGTTGTGTGCGATGCTGCAGCTACACAGAGTGCCAAATGCTATTGGAACAACTATTTGCAACGGGTGTGATATACCTGTTGCCCCCCAAAAAAATGATTGAGGGGTGCGATATACCTCCTTCCACAAAATACTGATTGAGGGCTGTGATATACCTGTTGCCCCAAATAAACAGGGTGGTGTGATATAACTATGGTAAAAAGTAATGATAGGCACTCAACATCCAGAATCACATCAAATATGTAATTTATTCAATAATACTTATCATTATAATTTTAAAAATGAATATTCCTGATGATTAAAAACAATGAAAAATGTAAAAATAAAATAAACCAATAAAAATAGCAATAAATCTTAGTAGTAGGGGATCCCCATGTGAGGTATTGCCACACTGGCGTGTGTAATTGCAACACACGTCACAAATAACCGGTGTGACGAGAGCCCTACTGGAGAAGCCGCCACTCCAAGATATATGCCTTCATTCAGTATAACTGAGAGTATTAATGCGCATTATACATAGCTATAAGGTCGACAAGTATCGCATAAAATTCTAGTGCAATTAGTTCTTTGTTATACCAGTCACATTGAGGCACTGTATAAATGAGTTGTTGGATACTTATGTATCGTTCTTGTTTATATGTCAATTGAATGGTGTCTTATACCCCAGAATAGGGCCAGTCTCTGACAAGGTGGAATTGTTATTGTTCACATTCACAGTTACTTAAGATTATAAAGCTCCTTTTCACTTTAAGTGGCCTGACTGAGTATTGTTCAAATATTTATCAATAATGGTTTGAACTGATTGTCCAGACAGCTGCGCGCTATGGTTTTGGTTACTCACCAAAGCGGTGAGCGGACACCTGGAAGATCAGGTTCGACGGGTTCGGCCGAACTTCGCCAAAAAGTTCAAGTTCGGGACCCGAACTTGACCCCGAACCCGAACCCCATTGAAGTTAATGGGGACCCGAACTTTGGAGCACTAAAATGGCTCTAAAAAAGGTAATGGAAAGGGCTAGAGGGCTGTAAATGGCAGCAAAATGTGGTTAAGAGCATGGCAAGTGCTCAGCAAACATTAAAATAACATAAAATACGTAAAAATAAAATATTATAATCTTGATCTAGGAGGAGGAGGTCCATATGGAGTAGGAGATTGAGGAGTCGGTGGATGTAGCGGTGGAGGAGGAGGAGGTAGCCAACAGTGGTTTTTGTTTTTATTTATTTTTTGTTTAAATTTGGGTTGACCCCAAAACATTGGGAATTATAAAAAATATAACAAAGAGAAAGTGTGCTTTAGTATAACAATGGCTGCTTAGTGCCGGTATACATGTCTATTCTGCACAAGGTACGGACAAGTCCTGTGGGATCCTTGCCTGGGTCATTTTAATGAACGTGAGCTTTTCCACATTGGCTGTAGACAGGCGGCTGCGCTTGTCTGTGATGACGCCCCCTGCCGTGTTAAACACACGTTCAGACAATACACCGGCTGCAGGGCAGGCCAGCACCTCCAAGGCATAAAGGGCAAGCTCAGGCCATGTGCCCAATTTGGAGACCCAGAAGTTGAAGGGGGCAGACCCGTCATTCAGTACGTGTAGGCGTGTGCACACATACTGCTCCACCATGTTGGTGAAATGCTGCCTCCTGCTAAGATGTTCCATATCAGCTGGTGGTGCTGGTTGTTGTGGCGTGCTGACAAAGCTTTTCCACATTTCGGCCATGCTAACCCTGCCTTCTGAGGTGCTGGCGGTGCTCCAGCTGCGTTGCCGACCTCTTCCTCCTTCTCAGTCTTCGCCTTCTGCTTCGACTGAGCCCCCGCTGTCAGATGGTTATGCCACCAGCAGCGCGTCTACCAGCGCGCGCTGGTAGTCACGCATCTTCCAATCAGTAACATACATTTTTACTAAATTTAGGTCCCCGTCACCTATGCAGAGCAGGTGACTAGAGTTGAGCGAACACCTGGATGTTCGGGTTCGAGAAGTTCGGCCGAACTTCCCGGAAATGTTCGGGTTCGGGATCCGAACTTCGTCCCGAACCCGAACCCCATTGAAGTCAATGGGGACCCGAACTTTTCGGTACTAAAAAGGCTGTAAAACAGCCCAGGAAAGGGCTAGAGGGCTGCAAAAGGCAGCAACATGTAGGTAAATCCCCTGCAAACAAATGTGGATAGGGAAATGAATTAAAATAAAAATTAAATAAATAAAAATTAACCAAAATCAATTGGAGAGAGGTCCCATAGCAGAGAATCTGGCTTCACGTCACCCACCACTGGAACAGTCCATTCTCAGATATTTAGGCCCCGGCACCCAGGCAGAGGAGAGAGGTCCCGTAACAGAGAATCTGTCTTCATGTCAGCAGAGAATCAGTCTGCATGTCATAGCAGAGAATCAGGCTTCACGTCAGCCACCACTGCAACAGTCCATTGTCATAAATTTAGGCCCAGCACCCAGGCAGAGGAGAGAGGTCCCGTAACAGACAATCTGGCTTCATGTCAGCAGAGAATCAGTCTTCATATCATAGCAGAGAATCAGGCTTCACGTCAGCCACCAATGCAACAGTCCATTGTCAGATATTTAGGCCCAGCACCAAGGCAGAGGAGAGAGGTCCCGTAACAGACAATCTGGCTTCATGTCAGCAGAGAATCAGTCTGCATGTCATAGCAGAGAATCAGGCTTCACGTCACCCACCACTGTAACAGTCCATTGTCAGATATTTAGGCCCAGCACCCAGGCAGAGGAGAGAGGTCCCGTAACAGACAATCAGGTTTCACGTCAGCCACCAGTGCAACAGTCCATTGGCATATATTTAGGCCCAGCACCCAGGCAGAGGAGAGAGGTCCCGTAACAGAGAATCTGGCTTCATGTCAGCAGAGAATCAGTCTGCATGTCATAGCAGAGAATCAGGCTTCACGTCAGCCACCACTGCAACAGTCCATTGTCATAAATTTAGGCCAAGCACCCAGGCAGAGGAGAGAGGTCCCGTAACAGACAATCTGGCTTCATGTCAGCAGAGAATCAGTCTTCATGTCATAGCAGAGAATCAGGCTTCACGTCACCCACCACTGTAAGAGTCCATTTTCATAAATTTAGGCCCAGCACCCAGGCAGAGGAGAGAGGTCCCGTAACAGACAATCTGGCTTCATGTCAGCAGAGAATCAGTCTTCATGTCATAGCAGAGAATCAGGCTTCACGTCACCCACCACTGTAAGAGTCCATTTTCATAAATTTAGGCCCAGCACCCAGGCAGAGGAGAGAGGTCCCATAACAGACAATCTGGCTTCATGTCAGCAGAGAATCAGTCTTCATATCATAGCAGAGAATCAGGCTTCACGTCAGCCACCAATGCAACAGTCCATTGTCAGATATTTAGGCCCAGCACCCAGGCAGAGGAGAGAGGTCCCGTAACAGACAATCAGGCTTCACGTCAGCCACCAGTGCAACAGTCCATTGGCATATATTTAGGCCCAGCACCCAGGCAAAGGAGAGAGGTCCCGTAACAGAGAATCTGGCTTTATGTCAGCAGAGAATTAGTCTGCATGTCATAGCAGAGAATCAGGCTTCACGTCACCCAACATTGGAACAGTCCATTGGCATATATTTAGGCCCCGGCACCCAGACAGAGGAGAGGTTCATTCAAATTTGGGTAGCCTCGCAATATAATGGTAAAATGAAAATAAAAATAGGATTGAATGAGGAAGTGCCCTGGAGTACAATAATATATGGTTAAGGGGAGGTAGTTAATGTCTAATCTGGACAAGGGACGGACAGGTCCTGTGGGATCCATGCCTGGTTCATTTTTATGAACGTCAGCTTGTCCACATTGGCTGTAGACAGGCGGCTGCGTTTGTCTGTAATGACACCCCCTGCCGTGCTGAATACAAGTTCAGACAAAATGCTGGCCGCCGGGCAGGCCAGCACCTCCAAGGCATAAAAGGCTAGCTCTGGCCACGTGGACAATTTAGAGACCCAGTAGTTGAATGGGGCCGAACCATCAGTCAGTACGTGGAGGGGTGTGCACACGTACTGTTCCACCATGTTAGTGAAATGTTGCCTCCTGCTAACACGTTGCGTATCAGGTGGTGGTGCAGTTAGCTGTGGCGTGTTGACAAAACTTTTCCACATCTCTGCCATGCTAACCCTGGCCTCAGAGGAGCTGGCCGTGACACAGCTGCCTTGGCGACCTCTTGCTCCTCCTCTGCCTTGGCCTTGGGCTTCCACTTGTTCCCCTGTGACATTTGGGAATTCTCTCAGTAGCGCGTCTACCAACGTGCGCTTGTACTCGCGCATCTTCCTATCACGCTCCAGTGCAGGAAGTAAGGTGGGCACATTGTCTTTGTAGCGTGGATCCAGCAGGGTGGCAACCCAGTAGTCCGCACACGTTAAAATGTGGGCAACTCTGCTGTCGTTGCGCAGGCACTGCAGCATGTAGTCGCTCATGTGTGCCAGGCTGCCCAGGGGTAAGGACAAGCTGTCCTCTGTGGGAGGCGTATCATCATCGTCCTGCCTTTCCCCCCAGCCACGCACCAGTGATGGACCCGAGCTGCGTTGGGTGCCACCCCGCTGTGACCATGCTTCATCCTCATCCTCCTCCACCTCCTCCTCATCCTCGTCCTCCTCGTCCTCCAGTAGTGGGCCCTGGCTGGCCACATTTGTACCTGGCCTCTGCTGTTGCCAAAAACCTCCCTCTGAGTCACTTCGAAGAGACTGGCCTGAAAGTGCTAAAAATGACCCCTCTTCCTCCTCCTCCTCCTCCTCCTCCTCCTGGGCCACCTCCTCTTCCATCATCGCCCTAAGTGTTTTCTCAAGGAGACATAGAAGTGGTATTGTAACGCTGATAACGGCGTCATCGCCACTGGCCATGTTGGTGGAGTACTCGAAACAGCGCAACAGGGCACACAGGTCTCGCATGGAGGCCCAGTCATTGGTGGTGAAGTGGTGCTGTTCCGTAGTGCGACTGACCCGTGCGTGCTGCAGCTGAAACTCCACTATGGCCTGCTGCTGCTCGCACAGTCTGTCCAGCATGTGCAAGGTGGAGTTCCACCTGGTGGGCACGTCGCATATGAGGCGGTGAGCGGGAAGGCCGAAGTTACGCTGTAGCGCAGACAGGCGAGCAGCAGCAGGATGTGAACGCCGAAAGCGCGAACAGACGGCCCGCACTTTATGCAGCAGCTCTGACATGTCGGGGTAGTTGTGAATGAACTTCTGCACCACCAAATTCAGCACATGCGCCAAGCAAGGGATGTGCGTCAAACTGCCTAGTCCCAGAGCTGCAACGAGATTTCGCCCATTATCACACACCACCAGGCCGGGCTTGAGGCTCACCGGCAGCAACCACTCGTCGGTCTATACCCCGCCACAACTCCTGTGCGGTGTGGGGCCTGTCCCCCAAACATATGAGTTTCAGAATGGCCTGCTGACGTTTACCCCGGGCTGTGCTGAAGTTGGTGGTGAAGGTGTGTGGCTGACTAGATGAGCAGGTGGAAGAAGAGGAGGAGGAAGTCGAGTAGGAGGAGGTGGCAACAGGAGGCAAAGAATGTTGCCCTGTGATCCTTGGCGGCGGAAGGACGTGCGCCAAACAGCTCTCCGCCTGGGGCCCAGCTGCCACTACATTTACCCAGTGTGCAGTTAGGGAGATATAGCGTCCCTGGCCGTGCTTACTGGTCCACGTATCTGTGGTTAGGTGGACCTTGCCACAGATGGCGTTGCGCAGTGCACACTTGATTTTATCGGATACTTGGTTGTGCAGGGAAGGCACGGCTCTCTTGGAGAAGTAGTGCCGGCTGGGAACAACATACTGTGGGACAGCAAGCGACATGAGCTGTTTGAAGCTGTCTGTGTCCACCAGCCTAAATGACAGCATTTCATAGGCCAGTAGTTTAGAAATGCTGGCATTCAGGGCCAGGGATCGAGGGTGGCTAGGTGGGAATTTATGCTTTCTCTCAAATGTTTGTGAGATGGAGAGCTGAACGCTGCCGTGTGACATGGTTGAGATGCTTGGTGACGGAGGTGGTGGTGGTGTTGGTGGTACATCCCCTGTTTGCTGGGCGGCAGGTGCCAACGTTCCTCTAGAGGCGGAGGAAGAGGCCGAGGCGGCAGCAGCAGAAGAGGCCGAGGCGGCAGCAGCAGAAGAGGCCGAGGCGGCAGCAGCAGAAGAGGTAGCAGGGGGAGCCTGAGTGACTTCCTTGGTTTTAAGGTGTTTACTCCACTGCAGTTCATGCTTTGCATGCAGGTGCCTGGTCATGCAGGTTGTGCTCAGGTTCAGAACGTTAATGCCTCGCTTCAGGCTCTGATGGCACAGCGTGCAAACCACTCGGGTCTTGTCGTCAGCACATTGTTTGAAGAAGTGCCATGCCAGGGAACTCCTTGAAGCTTCCTTTGGGGTGCTCGGTCCAAGATGGCGGCGGTCAGTAGCAGGGGGAGTCTCTTGGCGGCGGGTGTTCTGCTTTTGCCCACTGCTCCCTCTTTTGCTACGCTGTTGGCTCGGTCTCACCACTGCCTCTTCCTCCGAACTGTGAAAGTCAGTGGCACGACCTTCATTCCATGTGGGGTCTAGGACCTCATTGTCCCCTGCATCGTCTTCCACCCAGTCTTGATCCCTGACCTCCTGTTCAGTCTGCACACTGCAGAAAGACGCATCAGTTGGCACCTGTGTTTCGTCATCATCAGAGACATGCTGAGGTGGTATTCCCATGTCCTCATCAATAGGAAACATAAGTGGTTGTGCGTCAGTGCATTCTATGTCTTTCACCGCTGGGGAAGGGCTAGGTGGATGCCCTTGGGAAACCCTGCCAGCGGAGTCTTCAAACAGCATAAGAGACTGCTGCATAACTTGAGGCTGAGACAGTTTCCCTGGTATGCATGGGGGTGATGTGACAGACTGATGGGCTTGGTTTTCAGGCGCCATCTGTGCGCTTTCTGCAGAAGACTGGGTGGGAGATAATGTGAACGTGCTGGATCCACTGTCGGCCACCCAATTGACTAATGCCTGTACCTGCTCAGGCCTTACCATCCTTAGAACGGCATTGGGCCCTACCATATATCGCTGTAAATTCTGGCGGCTACTGGGACCTGAGGTAGTTGGTACACTAGGACGTGTGGATGTGGCAGAACGGCCACGTCCTCTCCCAGCACCAGAGGGTCCACTAACACCACCACGACCATGTCCACGTCCGCGTCCCTTACTAGATGTTTTCCTCATTGTTATCGTTCACCACAACAACAAAAATATTATTTGGCCCAATGTATTGTATTCAAATTCAGCTGAATATAAATTTGAGGCCTAGTATTTAGGCGCTGGGTGATCGGTATAGATTTACTGACAGAATTAGACTTGGAAATGCACAGTAGCGTGTGTGTGAAGTTATTCTGAATGACCCTATGTGCACCTTGAATATTATATACCCTTTTAGGGATAGATTTCAAATAGCTCTGATATAGCAGAAACCACTAAATTATGAAATTGCTAAATTGTGAATTGTATTTCAACCCAGAACAAAAAATGTGCTTTGACGGACACTAAATAACTTGCCCAGCCACAACAGGACAGCGGTAACGACAGATTTAGCGGGATATAAATTTGAGGCCTAGTATTTAGGCGCTGGGTGACCGGTATGGATTTAGTGACAGAATTAGACTTAGAAATGCACAGTAGCGTGTGTGTGTGAAGTTATTCTGAATGACCCAATGTGCACCTTGAATATTATATACCCTTTTAGGGATAGATTTCAAATAGCTCTGATATAGCAGAAACCACTAAATTAGGAAATTGCTAAATTGTAAATTGTATTTCAACCCAGAACAAAAAATGTGCTTTGACGGACACTAAATAACTTGCCCAGCCACAACAGGACAGCGGTAACGAGAGATTCAGCGGGATATAAATTTGAGGCCTAGTATTTAGGCGCTGGGTGACAGGTATGGGTTTAGTGACAGAATTAGACTTGGAAATACACAGTAGCGGGTGTGTGTGAAGTTATTCTGAATGACCCAATGTGCACCTTGAATATTATATACCCTTTTAGGGATAGATTTCAAATAGCTCTGATACAGCAGAAACCACTAAATTAGGAAATTGCTAAATTGGGAATTGTACTTCAACCCAGAACAAAAAATGTGCTTTGACGGACACTAAATAACTTGCCCAGCCACAACAGTACAGCGGTAATGACAGATTTAGCGGGATATAAATTTGAGGCCTAGTATTTAGGCGCTGGGTGACCGGTATGGATTTACTGACAGAATTAGACTGGGATATGGCCAAAAAATAACCACACTATTGCTGGTTAAATGCACTTGGTGTGACAGCTTGACCAACCACACTACTGAGGGTTAAATGCACTTGGTGACGGGCGCAGCTTGCCCCTGATGTAGTATATGGCCAAAAAATGAACAGACTATTGCTGGTTAAATGCACTTGGTGTGACAGCTTGACCAACCACACTACTGAGGGTTAAATGCACTTGGTGACGGGCGCAGCTTGCCCCTGATGTAGTATATGGCCAAAAAATAAACAGACTATTGCTGGTTAAATGCACTTGGTGTGACAGCTTCACCCTGATGTAGGCTTTAGCCAAAAAACAACCACACCATTGAGGGTTAAATGCACTTGGTCGCAGCTTGTGCTGGCGCACCACAAGACACAAAATGGCCGCCGATCACCCCAGAAAAATGTGACTGACAAACGGTCTGGGCAGCCTAAAAACAGTGAGCAATTGAGTATCAGCAGCTCAATGATCCACAGCTGCAGATCGATCAGTTAATCAAGTCCTTTGGAGGAGTTAATCTGCCTAATCTCGCCCTACTGTCGCAGCCGCAACCTCTCCCTACGCTAATCAGAGCAGAGTGACGGGCGGCGCTATGTGACTCCAGCTTAAATAGAGGCTGGGTCACATGGTGCTCTGGCCAATCACAGCCATGCCAATAGTAGGCATGGCTGTGACGGCCTCTTGGGGCAAGTAGTATGATGCTTGTTGATTGGCTGCTTTGCAGCCTTTTAAAAAGCGCCAAGAAAGCGTCACAAAAGCGCCAAGAAAGCGACGAACACCGAACCCGAACTTTTACGAAAATGTCCGGGTTCGGGTCCGTGTCACGGACACCCCAAAATTCGGTACGAACCCGAACTATACAGTTCGAGTTCGCTCATCCCTACAGGTGACGGCAAAAATAGTAAAATGTCACCCAAGAATGTAACAGACAATTTTTTTAAATTTAGGTCCCTATCACCTATGCAGAGCAGGGATTTATTTGCGGCAAAACTGGGTTCATGTCACCCACTAATGTAACAGACGCTTTTGCACCCTGCTCCCTCTTTTGCTGTGCTGGTGCCTCTGTTCGACCACCGCCTCTTCCCTCAAACTGCACACATCACTCACACGACCTTGATTCTTTCCTTCTGGGGTCTAGTACCTCATCATCCTCCACACCATCTTCCACCCACTCTTTACCCCTGACCTCCTGTTCAGTGTGCAGAAAGCCACAGCAGTTGGCACCTGTGTTTCGTTATCATCAGAGACGTGCTGCGGTGGTCTTCCATGTCCTCATCCTGAAACATAAGCGGTTGGGCATCGGTGCAGTCAATCTCTTCCACTTCTGGGGCAGGGCTAGGTGGATGGCCCTGGGAAACCCTGCCAGCAGATTCATCAAAAAGCATAAGAGACTGCTGCATGACTTGGGGCTCAGACTGCTTGGCTGTTTTGCAAGGGGGTGAGGTGAAAGACTGATGGACATGGGCTGCAGGTGCCAACTCTGATCTTTCAGCAGGAGACTGGGTGGGGGACAATGTGAAGGAACTGGAGGCACTGTCAGCCACCCAATCTACTATCGGCTTTACTTGTTCAGGCCTCACCATTCGTAGAGCGGCATTCGGCCCTACCAAATAACGCTGAAGGTTCTGTCGCCTACTCGCACCTGAGGAAGGGGTTTCACTTGTGAGTGTAGCTGGCACAGATCGACCACGTCCTCTCCCTGCAACAGGAGCTCCACCAGCAGCACCACGACCTGGGCCATGTCCCTTATTTGATGCTCTCCTCATTCTTTGCGTTCACCCACCAAACTAACAGCTGGTTTATGTCAGGCGACAATGTAACCGCCAATAGTCAACAATTAAGTTCACTGACAGTAAGGCAGCGCCGGTGTCATATAGAGGAAAAATGTATTGAGGTCACACAAGTGAGACAGGCAAATTTAATACAAATACTTTACGGTCACAAAAAATGTGAATTTCTCAAACAGCAATGTAACAGCAGTATTGACTGGTTGTATTGGACTGTCAGAAAAGCAGCGCAGGCTGAAAATGTACAATCTAGCACAAAAAGTGTTATTTCTTCAACCAAAAATGTAACATCGGTATTTAATGGTTTTATTGGACTGTCCTAAATGCAGTGTAGGCCGCAAATGTACTTTCTAGAGCAGTGGTGCCCAACCATTTTTCGTCTGAGGGCCGCACTAGACTTGGTATAAATTTTGCGGGCCGGAACCAGGTAGCTTTGCCAGAAAGAAATGCAAACACTGTGAGGGGGCACGTGTGAGCATTACTACTGTGAAGAGGGCACATATCTGGCATAACTACTGTGAGGGGGCACATATCTGGGCATAACTACTGTGAGTAGGGCACATATCAGGGTATAACTACTGTGAGTAGGGCACATATCAGGGCATAACTACTGTGAGGGGGCACGAGTGAGCTTTACTACTGAGGGGGCACATATCTGGGCATAACTACTGTGAGGGGGCACATATCTGGGCATAACTACTGTGAGTAGGGCACATATCAGGGTATAACTACTGTGAGTAGGGCACATATCAGGGTATAACTACTGTGAGGAGGGTACATATCAGGGCATAACTACTGTGAGGGGGCACGAGTGAGCATTACTACTGAGGGGGCACATATCTGGGCATAACTACTGTGAGGAGGGCACATATCAGGGCATAACTACTGTGAGGACGGCACATATCAGGGCATAACTACTGTGAGGAGGGCACATAGGGCATAACTACTGTGAAGAGGGCACATCACTGGGCATAACTACTGTGAGGGGGCACATATCTGGGCATAACTACTGTGAGGGGGCACATATCTGGGCATAACTACTGTGAGGGGGCATGTGTGAGCATTACATCTGTGAAGAGGGCACATATCTTGGCATTATAACTGTGAGGGGGCACATATCTGGGCATAACTACTGTGAGGGGGCATGTGTGAGCATTACGTCTGTGAAAAGGGCACATATCTTGGCATTATTACTGTGAGGGGGCACATATCTGGGCATGACTACAGTGAGGGGGCATGTGTGAGCATTACTACTGTGAAGAGCGCACATATCTTGGCATTATTACTGTGAGGGGGCACATATCTGGGCATGACTACTGTGAGGGGGTATGTGATGTATACATGTGTGTAATGTATGTAGTGCAGTATGTGATGATCACACACTGCACTACATACATTACACACATGTATACATCACACACTGCGCTGTCACCTTCTTCTGCAGGTCTACCTTGATGTCTGGTCTTTAGGCTTCAGTCAGATCCTCCACCGCCATGCTTGCGCCGTGTGCCCGACACCACCAGGAGCTGGCCTCTCCTCCTTTCATCTCCTGCCGGCTTCTCCCACAGCAGGGCGCTCTATCGCTCCAGTGCCCGCCCAATCTAAACAATCAGGGGCGTAGCTAGAAATGACTGGGCCCTATAGCAAAAAAAATTATAGGCCCCCCCTCCCGGATCTCCCACCCCCGCATACCTATCGGACCTCCCACCCCTTCCAGAGCTCCCACCCAAACACCCCTCCAGGACCTCCCACCCCAACATCCCCACAGCCCTCCCTAGATCCCCCTTCAGTGTCGTCCACAGACATCCCCCCCTTCAGTGTCGTCCACAGACATCCCCCCCTTCAGTGTCGTCCACAGACATGCCCCCCTTCAGTGTCGTCCACAGACATGCCCCCCTTCAGTGTCGTCCACAGACATGCCCCCCTTCAGTGTCGTCCACAGACATGCCCCCCTTCAGTGTCGTCCACAGACATGCCCCCCTTCAGTGTCGTCCACAGACATGCCCCCCTTCAGTGTCGTCCACAGACATGCCCCCCTTCAGTGTCGTCCACAGACATCCCCCCCTTCAGTGTCGTCCACAGACATCCCCCCCTTCAGTGTCGTCCACAGACATCCCCCCTTCAGTGCCGTCCACAGACATCCCCCCTTCAGTGCCGTCCACAGACATGCCCCCTTCAGTGCCGTCCACAGACATGCCCCCTTCAGTGCCGTCCACAGACATGCCCCCTTCAGTGCCGTCCACAGATATCCCCCCTTCAGTGCCGTCCACAGATATCCCCCCTTCAGTGCCGTCCACAGATATCCCCCCTTCAGTGCCGTCCACAGATATCCCCCCTTCAGTGCCGTCCACAGATATCCCCCCTTCAGTGCCGTCCACAGATATCCCCCCTTCAGTGCCGTCCACAGATATCCCCCCTTCAGTGTCCTCCACAGATCCCCCCCCTTCAGTGTCCTCCACAGATATCCCCCCCACCCAGAGCCCCTTCCTAGCTAATTTATTCACTGCACTTGCCTCTGAAATTGAAGAGAAGCGCCGCCGTAATCTCGCACAGGCGCACTGGCAGAGGCCAGGAAGACGGTGCATGCGCACTACGATGCCTCTGCCAGTGCGCCTGTGCGAGATTACGGCGGCGCTTCTCTTCAATTTCAGAGGCAAGTGCAGTGAATGAATTAGCTAGGAGGCGGGGCTGTGCGGAGATATTGCAGGCGCAGGCAGCATCGCTTTGCTGCCTGTGCCGTTCGCAGCGCGGGCCGCATGACACTGCTTCGCGGGCCGCATTTGGCCCGCGGGCCGTAGGTTGGGCATCACTGTTCTAGAGCAAAAGATTAGAATTTGTCACCCAACAATGTAACAGATGAATTAGTGAAAGTTATTTCCCCGTCTGCTATGTAGAGCGGGGGTATATCACAGGCAAATATGTCCCTAAGTGTGATATTAGATACAAAGAAAGTGTATAATAGCACAGGGGATACAGAAAATACTTGGTGCACGACGGCACCTTTAAATTCACAATAGATTAGTGCACGGCGGCACCTTGAGTAACCAGTGGTCTTACCGTTTCAGCCACGGTCCTCTGGTCTTTAGTGATGTCAAACGCAAGCAGGTTTGCTGTGGAAATAAGTGCGATTGGGGCCCGGCAGGGGTATTAATGGGTTAAAGGTACCTAGACAGCCCTAACTAGTGGGTGCTATCTCGGCCCTAGCGTCCTATTTACGGAGCACCCGTTCTAATAAGAACGACCCCGTCCGGAACCTGACCCTTTCGCTACTTGGCCCTATTGTGCCCTAGTGTAGCTAGTCCCTACACGCATGTTTCGTTTTTGGAACCCATCAGGGGAATTTAGGCACACACGGGGGGGCAATGTGATGTGGTGACATATGGTGTTGGTATCTTTAATTGATTAGCAACACATATATCAATACAGTTTTGATAATGCAAAATATGACACAATTTGATACTTTGAAGTGGCAGCCTTTTGGTTCGGGCTCCTCTCATGTATCAGGGCTGGGTATTTGCCTAGTGATGTGGAGACAAGGTGGAGGGGGTTGCCTGATGATAGCCCGGTCCCTCATATGGAGCTCAGCGGCATGTCCAGAGGCTGTGATGAAGCCTACTGACAGAGGATCGCCCGCTCCTATTTGAACATCATTCGGCCTCAGAGCGAGGCTTGGAGTGCAGCGCGATGACGTCAGTGGAGCCGCCGACGCGCTCGCGCATGCGCTCTCAGTGCTGTGGGAAAGCACTGTTTCGCCTCAGAAGGAGGCTTGGAGCGCGGCGCGGTGACGTCAGCGGGGCAGCCGACGCAAACGCGCCTGCGCTTCTTCACACCGAAGGTAGCCAGCATGATGTTAAGTATAGTGACGTCGTCCTATAGGGAACCGTCATTTCACAGGGCTGAGGGTTATGTCATTAGCCCGGGACGCATATTAACCAACAGCCATTGTTTCCTTGGTTGCCTAGTAACCGGGACTTAGTGTGGCAACCATATTCATGACACCGTCTATAGCAAATACGGTGTGTATTAATGTGACATTTCTTGCAGTACAATAAAAAATAAGAGTATTCTGGTCGGTTAAAGACAGACACGGATGCATGGAACGCAACCCATAATAAATGGGTACTTTTTGTTTCCAAAGGATGCGCTTTTTGTTTCCAAAGGATGCGCTTATCAGAAGTTGGGATACAGTAATGGATTTTAGTATTTAATAGAGTGCCTCAGAGCAAGGTTATTCTGTATGAGATATCTGAAATGTATTAGGTACCATTTATCCTGACAGACACCCACCCTGCATGCAGTTCTTGTTGTCAAAGGCATAGGGGGTGCCATATGTGGGGTAAGCTTCTCGTGCCCCGAAAAATATATATAGCATAGCTTTCTATATGTCTTTGATGGGACCGTACATTCTGGTTAGGAGGATGTTTACCAGAGGGTGTCTATTACGTCTATCTGTGGACATTTACTGATGTCATGGCGGTATTCTTCTCATATCTACTTCAGCCAGTGAGTCCCGATCGTATGGGGGTATACACCGTTTTGGGTTCATGCCTCATCAGATAAAGCAACCGAAACAAAGTTGCTCGTTTAAGCCTTGGGGGGCTGTCGTACGTAGCGCGTGGATCCAGCGTGCTTCATGTTGTAGAAGTATGCGGTCCCAATCCCCTCCTCGTAGGAGGGGGTGACCACCTCGATACCCATAGCTTTAATACTCCGTGGGTTACCGTGATGGTATTTGTGTATATGGCATGATACGGCCGTATCTTTTCTATTGGTGATGTCCCCCAGGTGTTCGCCAATCCGTCTGCGCAGTTCTTGCTTCGTTTTGCCTATATATTCCAAGGGGCATTCACAGGTGATTTTATAAATGACCCCCCTGGTACGGCAGTTTACAAAGTCCTTAATCTTGAAGGATTTTTGGAGATTGACGCTGAAAAATTCTTTGCCTGTTTGTATTGTACTGCAGGCTATACATCCACTGCATCTGAAGCACCCTCGTGGTTTTCTGTCTAACCAGGTTCCTTTTCCAGTTGATTTATGGTGGCTATGTACCAGTAGTTCCCTAAGGCTATTTCCCCTCCTGAAGGTGATCTGAGGGTAATCAAAGATCTTTTCTTTGATGTCTGGGTCCATCATCAATATGGGCCAATGCTTTTGTAAAATACTTCTTACGTCCCTGGCAGCCTCATCAAAGGTACCAATCACCCTAATCTTTTGTGCAGTATCTGGGGATTTGTTTCTAGGTACCAGTAGTTCGGTTCGTGATGATGTTAGTGCCAGTTGTATGCTGCCCTCAGTACTGAGTCAGGGTATCCTCTGGAGAGGAATCTAGTCCTTAGAATCCCGGCCTGTTTCACAAACTCCGTTTTATTGGAACAGTTGCGTCTTAGACGCAAATACTGTCCCCTCGGTATTCCCTTCTTAAGGGGTAGGGGGTGGCTGCTGCTCCAATGTAATACAGAGTTTGTTGCTGTTGGTTTGCGGTATATTGTGGTGGCCAGCTCGTCCGATCCGTTTCTCTGGATCAGTATGTCCAGGAACGGTAGGCTCTTTTCGTTTGTCTCATGTGTGAAGTGTAGTCCTAGCCTATTGTCGTTTAGTTTACCAACAAACGTATTGAACGCCGGTATGGATGCGTTCCAGATAATGAATATGTCATCAATGTACCGGGCCCACAACACGATGGGCCCGGTCCATGATGACATCGCCTCGCTGAACACGTTGTTGGTCTCCCACCAGCCCAGGAGCAGGTTTGCGTAAGATGGTGCACAGGAGCAACCCATCTCGGTGCCCCTGAGCTGGTGGTACCATTTACCATCAAAGACAAAGAAATTATGTGTCAGGATGAAATTAAGAAGTTTTAAGACAAACTGATTATGTTCTCTGAACTGTTGGCCCCTCATACTGAGGTAGTATTCTACTGCTCTGAGGCCTGCCTCATGAGGTATGGATGAGTACAGGGCCTCTACGTCTATGCTTGCTAAGATGGATTGCTGATCTAATGTAATACCATCAATTCTTTTAAGCAGGTCCATACTATCCCGTGTGTACGAGGGTAGAGAGATGACGAAGGGTAGGAGGATCTGGTCGACATATTTGCCTATATTTTGACATATACTCCCAATCCCTGATACTATTGGTCGTCCTTTTAAGGGATTTGTCCCTTTGTGTATCTTAGGGAGACCATAGAAAGTTGCCGTCACGGGGAATTTGGGGTATAGAAAGTCCAGTTCTGTCTCTGAAATGATCTTATTCGTTTTGGCCTCTGTTAGGATGTCGCGTAGCTCGGCTAAGAAGGGGGCTGTTGGGTTACATGTTAGTGTGCCATAAGTCTGTTTCTCTTTCAAAAGTTGTAGGCACATCCTGCAGTAATCCTCTGTATCCATGATAATGATATTGCCCCCTTTATCCGAGGGTTTGATGGTAACTGTTTCATCCTTTTGTAGGTTGGAGAGGATTTTCTGTTCTCTGCTTGAGAAATTACCTGACTTTCCAGAGGCTGCTAGTTCACCCAAATCTGTGGTTACTAGTTGAAGGAATATGTCTAGGCATGAAATGTCTCCTACCGGTGGCATTTTTTTACTTTTTGCCCTCAGGGAGGTAAATGGTCCTTTCCGTTCGTCCTGATTATTAGTGTCATCTAACAGAGGCCAAAACGAATAAGATCATTTCAGAGACAGAACTGGACTTTCTATACCCCAAATTCCCGGTGACGGCAACTTTCTATGGTCTCCCTAAGATACACAAAGGGACAAATCCCTTAAAAGGACGACCAATAGTATCAGGGATTGGGAGTATATGTCAAAATATAGGCAAATATGTCGACCAGATCCTCCTACCCTTCGTCATCTCTCTACCCTCGTACACACGGGATAGTATGGACCTGCTTAAAAGAATTGATGGTATTACATTAGATCAGCAATCCATCTTAGCAAGCATAGACGTAGAGGCCCTGTACTCATCCATACCTCATGAGGCAGGCCTCAGAGCAGTAGAATACTACCTCAGTATGAGGGGCCAACAGTTCAGAGAACATAATCAGTTTGTCTTAAAACTTCTTAATTTCATCCTGACACATAATTTCTTTGTCTTTGATGGTAAATGGTACCACCAGCTCAGGGGCACCGCGATGGGTTGCTCCTGTGCACCATCTTACGCAAACCTGCTCCTGGGCTGGTCGGAGACCAACAACGTGTTCAGCGAGGCGATGTCATCATGGACCGGGCCCATCGTGTTGTGGGCCCGGTACATTGATGACATATTCATTATCTGGAACGCATCCATACCGGCGTTCAATACGTTTGTTGGTAAACTAAACGACAATAGGCTAGGACTACACTTCACACATGAGACAAACGAAAAGAGCCTACCGTTCCTGGACATACTGATCCAGAGAAACGGATCGGACGAGCTGGACACCACAATATACCGCAAACCAACAGCAACAAACTCTGTATTACATTGGAGCAGCAGCCACCCCCTACCCCTTAAGAAGGGAATACCGAGGGGACAGTACTTGCGTCTAAGACGCAACTGTTCCAATAAAACGGAGTTTGTGAAACAGGCCGGGATTCTAAGGACTAGATTCCTCTCCAGAGGATACCCTGACTCAGTACTGAGGGCAGCATACCAACTGGCGCTAACATCATCACGAACCGAACTACTGGTACCTAGAAACAAATCCCCAGATACTGCACAAAAGATTAGGGTAATTGGTACCTTTGATGAGGCTGCCAGGGACGTAAGAAGTATTTTACAAAAGCATTGGCCCATATTGATGATGGACCCAGACATCAAAGAAAAGATCTTTGATTACCCTCAGGTCACCTTCAGGAGGGGAAATAGCCTTAGGGAACTACTGGTACATAGCCACCATAAATCAACTGGAAAAGGAACCTGGTTAGACAGAAAACCACGAGGGTGCTTCAGATGCAGTGGATGTATAGCCTGCAGTACAACACAAACAGGCAAAGAATTTTTCAGCGTCAATCTCCAAAAATCCTTCAAGATTAAGGACTTTGTAAACTGCCGTACCAGGGGGGTCATTTATAAAATCACCTGTGAATGCCCCTTGGAATATATAGGCAAAATGAAGCAAGAACTGCGCAGACGGATTGGCGAACACCTGGGGGACATCACCAATAGAAAAGATACGGCCGTATCACGCCATATACACGAATACCATCACGGTAACCCACGGAGTATTAAAGCTATGGGTATCGAGGTGGTCACCCCCTCCTACGAGGAGGGGATTGGGACCGCATACTTCTACAACATGAAGCACGCTGGATCCACGCGCTACGTACGACAGCCCCCCAAGGCTTAAACGAGCAACTTTGTTTCGGTTGCTTTATCTGATGAGCCATGAACCCAAAACGGTGTATACCCCCATACGATCGGGACTCACTGGCTGAAGTAGATATGAGAAGAATACCGCCATGACATCAGTATATGTCCACAGATAGACGTAATAGACACCCTCTGGTAAACATCCTCCTAACCAGAATGTACGGTCCCATCAAAGACATATAGAAAGCTATGCTATATATATTTTTCGGGGCACGAGAAGCTTACCCCACATATGGCACCCCCTATGCCTTTGACAACAAGAACTGCATGCAGGGTGGGTGTCTGTCAGGATAAATGGTACCTAATACATTTCAGATATCTCATACAGAATAACCTTGCTCTGAGGCACTCTATTAAATACTAAAATCCATTACTGTATCCCAACTTCTGATAAGCGCATCCTTTGGAAACAAAAAGCGCATCCTTTGGAAACAAAAAGTACCCATTTATTATGGGTTGCGTTCCATGCATCCGTGTCTGTCTTTAACCGACCAGAATACTCTTATTTTTTATTGTACTGCAAGAAATGTCACATTAATACACACCGTATTTGCTATAGACGGTGTCATGAATATGGTTGCCACACTAAGTCCCGGTTACTAGGCAACCAAGGAAACAATGGCTGTTGGTTAATATGCGTCCCGGGCTAATGACATAACCCTCAGCCCTGTGAAATGACGGTTCCCTATAGGACGACGTCACTATACTTAACATCATGCTGGCTACCTTCGGTGTGAAGAAGCGCAGGCGCGTTTGCGTCGGCTGCCCCGCTGACGTCACCGCGCCGCGCTCCAAGCCTCCTTCTGAGGCGAAACAGTGCTTTCCCACAGCACTGAGAGCGCATGCGCGAGCGCGTCGGCGGCTCCACTGACGTCATCGCGCTGCACTCCAAGCCTCGCTCTGAGGCCGAATGATGTTCAAATAGGAGCGGGCGATCCTCTGTCAGTAGGCTTCATCACAGCCTCTGGACATGCCGCTGAGCTCCATATGAGGGACCGGGCTATCATCAGGCAACCCCCTCCACCTTGTCTCCACATCACTAGGCAAATACCCAGTCCTGATACATGAGAGGAGCCCGAACCAAAAGGCTGCCACTTCAAAGTATCAAATTGTGTCATATTTTGCATTATCAAAACTGTATTGATATATGTGTTGCTAATCAATTAAAGATACCAACACCATATGTCACCACATCACATTGCCCCCCCGTGTGTGCCTAAATTCCCCTGGTGGGTTCCAAAAACGAAACATGCGTGTAGGGACTAGCTACACTAGGGCACAATAGGGCCAAGTAGCGAAAGGGTCAGGTTCCGGGCGGGGTCGTTCTTATTAGAGATAGCACCCACTAGTTAGGGCTGTCTAGGTACCTTTAACCCATTAATACCCCTGCCGGGCCCCAATCGCACTTATTTCCACAGCAAACCTGCTTGCGTTTGACATCACTAAAGACCAGAGGACCGTGGCTGAAACGGTAAGACCACCGGTTACTCAAGGTGCCGCCGTGCACTAATCTATTGTGAATTTAAAGGTGCCGTCGTGCACCAAGTATTTTCTGTATCCCCTGTGCTATTATACACTTTCTTTGTATCTAATATCACACTTAGGGACATATTCTATCTCAAATAATTAAAAGTTAAGTTTTAACTCAAATCACCATTACTACTCAGTCTACATAAATTTCTAAACATACTGGTGATCAAGTCATCAATTTAGCATATAGCTCCTCCTAGCTAAAATATGCAAATAAGTCAACCCCTGGACTCAGAGACGGATTAACTATATTATTGTCCCTGGCACATATGCAGGTGCAGGTGTACTTCACAGAAATATTGTTTTGTTGCCCACCGAACTAACAGACGGATTAAGTATTAAATTATTAATATTTATTTTACATGTTGCATTGCGCCCACCAAAAAATTGCTGTAGGAAGGTCAGCCACAGATTGAACATACAGATAAAATATCTTTCTGTGTCAGGGGTGTAAAAATGGCGTATTGCACATGTGCCCTGGCTGTACAATTGTGGACCTGGCCTATGTTGCTGCACGAACCCACCCTCCGAGCTACTTTGTGCATCGCGAGATTACGGCAATCTATAGTAGATGAAAGGAGGAGATTCGGAGGACATAGGCGGTGCTGGGCTCCTTCACAGGCGGGCACGGCTGGGCACCACGAAGGTCCGTACAGCCCCTTGGACACATACAAGACTAATTTACATATCTATAAAATACTTTTTAAAATAAATTAAAAGACTGGCCTGATAACCGTGGAAATGTTACCCCACACGCAAACAGATGGATTTGCTGAATTTATTTGCCTGGCTGTCACATATCTATACACCACAGAAACCAGTAAGCTAAATTCCCATGAAATCAAAATATAATGTTTATTCAAATGACAAGAATAAAATGACAAGACATTTTCATACAAAGTATATAATGGTTACCAACACATGTGGAGATATCTAATGAACAGCGCCACCTCAACCTCAATTATCTATTGATTGTCTATAAGCGGCGAAAAACCACTACATGAGGGATAAGACCAGTGCAAACTGAAGCAATACATCAGGAAATACATTCTCACCAATAAATATAAGCCTGCATTCATCTAAATATATTCCCAGATTTAGTGACCGCTATGTGACAGAAGTGTTAGAACGTCTAATCTAGTTAAGAAACCTATCATACCAGGGTAATGGCTGGGTGGGTGGTCGCTGGTTCCTCGACGCACGTTTCCCCGTCTCGCTTCCTCAGGAGGAAAATGTCTTGTCATT
The DNA here is from genome assembly GCF_014858855.1 of Bufo gargarizans. Taxonomy (NCBI): domain Eukaryota; kingdom Metazoa; phylum Chordata; class Amphibia; order Anura; family Bufonidae; genus Bufo; species Bufo gargarizans. The sequence goes on along the minus strand of NW_025334661.1, from coordinate 241,926 downwards.
TTATTCTTGTCATTTAAATAAACATTATATTTTAATTTCATGGGAATTTAGCTTTCTCGTTTTTGTGGTGTATAGATATTAACAATAGAGTATCGCAGTTACTGTTGTCATAGTTGGTTTAGACCCAATGGTGTGATATTAATTGGCTGTCACCTATGCAGCACAGGCCGCAAAGGTATTTTCTGGCCAAAGAAACTTTTTTTTTTCCATCAACAATGAAACAGATGGATTTAACTGAGATAATATTGCACTCTCACAAATGAAGCACAGGGTTTTTTTTTACATAACAAATGGTGGATATGTCACCCCTACAATGGAACAGATGGATTGTCTGAATTTAGGTACCTGCCTGTCATATGTGCAGGCCTCAGAGGTACTTTACACCCAAAAATGGGAATTTGAAGCCCAAAAATGTAACAGCGGTATTTAATGGTTTTATTTGACTGACAGGAACGCAGCGCAGGCCGCAAATGTACTTTCTAGCAACAAAAATTGTAACTGCAGTATTTTGCGGTTTTATTCGACTGTCAGAAATGCAGAACAGGGCAAAAAGGTACTTTATTGCCCAAAAAAACTTGTTTCTTTAACCATAAGTGAAACAGATGGATTTAACTGAGAATATATTTCAACCTCACAAATTAAGCACAGGAGTTTTTACATAATAACTTGTGGATATGTCACTCCTAAAATGGAACAGATGGATTTGCTGAATTTATGTGCCTGCCTGTCACATAAGCAGGCCTCAGAGGTACTTTACACCCAAAAATGTAAATATGTCACCCCACAATGGAACAGATGGATTTAACTGATTATATTTCACTCTCAGAAATGCAGCACAGGGGTACTTTACAGAAATAAATGGGGATATGTCACCCCCTGGGTCCCTGAACTCACAGACGGATTCCCTCTATTATTTTCCCTTCCCCTGGCACATATGCACTGCTGTTGCACAAAATGACCGCCGACGCCCACCTAACTAACAGACGGATTAAAACATTTTCTTCAGTCTCACTGGGCTCAGGGCAGGGTACAAAACTGTTTCATTGCACCCCAAACAAAAAAATGCTGTAGATCGCAGAGTGCCTGTAGAGTCTTTCCTATTCTCTCCCTCACAGCAGCAGCATCCTATCCCTACAACTAGTGACGTGCAGCACTATGTGACTCCAGCTGATATAGAGCCTGGATTACATACTTCACTGGCCAATCACAGCCATACCATTAGTAGGCCTGGCTGTGATGGCTTCTAAGGGCACACAGTTAAACGCTTGTTGATTGGCTGCTCTGCAGCATTTCAACAAGCGCCATTAAATCGACAAACACCAAACTCAAACCCGAACTTATACGGAAATTTTCGGGTTCAGGTCCGGCTACAAAAAAACCATAAAGTTCTGTATGAACCCGAACTTTACAGTTCGGGTTCGCTAAATCCTATTACTCACCAATGATGTGGGGAAGCAGAATCCCGTACCGGGGTGCGCAGCACCGATTAATCTTACCTCCGTGTCCGCCTTCTGATGGTGAGTATTGTATTGCTGCGCTGACTCTCGTGTGGTTCGGAAAGTCGGTCAGCGTCTCACATGTTCAGTGAGTTGTAATCTCTGCCAGCCAATCTTCTTTGCCCACCCATTATCAGTCACATCTAACCACAAAGCTGTACCTGAGAAGGGAAGGAGCTGACATACAGTTAGATATGCAGTTGAATTTTTATCAGTAAGACACTATAATTATGTTCTATTCCACATCGAATATATCACGTAGAGACTCATTGTATGATAATAAAATATATTATAAAAAAACTACATAAAAGGGACATAAAAAATAAAACATTTTTAAATAATAAAAAAAGAACAAATAATAAACCAGATAATTGTGAGCCGTGCTACATATATATCGTAGGATTATTTAAACACAAGGTTGGATGGAAAGACAAAAATCTATTACGGTATATTCCAATATCTATATTAATTTTTATTAATATATATTTTTATTTTTTTTATCATTTTATATATCCATCAGAAAAAAAACTAAGAATAACTACATTAAAGACCAGTGGCCAATTTCACTCAAAACCGTAGGGGAAATCTACACACCTTTTGAAGTGGGAATGATTAAGGAGCCACATAAAAACTTTTAAATCTATTTTCATATGGAGCGCTCCAGAAATTCCATCTGAAAGTATCTACCTGAACAAAGAAGATTGGCTGGCAGAGATTCAGCTCACTGAACACATGAGACGCCGACTGACTTTCCGAACCACACGAGAGTTAACGCGACAATACAATACTCACCATCAGAAGGCGGATACGGAGGTAAGATTGATCGGTGCTGAGCACCAGATGGGACGCCCCGGCCGACACTCGATTCTGCTTCCCCGCATCATTGGTGAGTAACCAAAACCATAGCGCGCAACTGTGGTGGACAATCAGTTCAAACCATTAGGCCCCTTTCACATGGGCGAGTTTTCCACGTGGGTGCAATGCGTGAGGTGAACGCATTGCACTCGCACTGAATCCGGACCCATTCATTTCTATGGGGCTGTGCACATGAGCAGTGATTTTCACACATCACTTGTGTGTTGCGTGAAAATCGCAGCATGTTTTATATTGTGCATTTTTCACGCAACGCAGGCCCCATAGAAGTGAATGGGGCTGCGTGAAAATCACAAGCATCCGCAAGCAAGTGCGGATGCGGTGCGATTTTCACGCATGGTTGCTAGGTGACGATCGGGATGGGGACCCGATCTTTATTATTTTCCCTTATAACATGGGTATAAGGGAAAATAATAGCATTCTTAATAAAGAATGCAGAGTAAATTAGGGATGAAGGGGTTAAAAATAAAAATAAAAATTAAACTCACTTCATCCACTTGTTCGCGCAGCCCGGCTTGTCTTCTTTGAGTACCTGGAAGAAAAGGGCCTTTGGTTACGTCACTGCGCTCATCACATGGTCCATCACGATCCCAAACCTGAACTTCTGTGAAGAAGTCCGGGTTCGGGTCTGGGTACTAAACATGCCAATTTTTCTCAAACGTGTGCAAAACGCATTAAAACAATTTGCACTCACGCGGTACAATCAGGCATTTTCCCGCAACGCATCTGCATCCTATCCAGCCCTCACACGCGACGCTCGTGTGAAAGAGGCCTTATTGATAAATATTTGAACGATACTCGGTCAGGCCACTTAAGGTGAAAAGGAGCTTTATAATCTGAAGGAACTGTGAACAATAACAATTCCACCTTGTGAGAGACTGGTCCTATTCTGGGGTATAAGACACCATTCAATTAAAATAAACAAGAACGATACATAAGTATCCAACAACTCTTTCATTTATACAGTGCCTCAATGTGACTGGTGTAACCGAGAACCTTATAATCTGCGACCTTATAGCTATGTATAATGCAGATTAATACTCTCAATTATAGTGAATTATTAGTTTATTTTAAATTTTGCATTGTTTTTATTTATTTTAAATTTTTCATTGTTTTTAATCATCAGGAATATTCATTTTTAAAATTATAGCGATAAGCATTACTGAATAAATTACATATTTGATGCGATTCTGGATGTTGAGTGCCTATCATAACTTTTTACCATATCTAGAAATAAACGTGATTGGGTGAATCCCACTGATAAGTGCACCTATCCATACCAGCCAACAGGGGAGCCACTTTGTTATTTGAACACGGTGTGATATAACTGTTGTGGCAAAAAAATATAATTGAGGGTGTGATACACCTGCTTCCACAAAATACTGATTAAGGGGTTTGATATACCTGCTTCCACAAAATACTGATTAAGTGGATTAATATACCTGTTTCCACCAAATATTGATTGAGGGATTTGATATACCTGCTTCCACAAAATACTGATTGAGGTCTGCTATATAACTGCTTCCACAAAATACTGATTAAGGGGTTTGATACACCTGTTTCCACCAAAAAGTGATTGAGGGGTTTGATATTCCTGATTCCACAAAATACTGATTGAGGGCTGCGATATACCTGCTTCTACAAAATACTGATTAAAGGGTTTGATATACCTGTTTCCACCAAATACTGATTGAGGGCTGTGTTATACCTGCTTCCACAAAATACTGATTAAGAAGTTTGCTATACCTGTTTCCACCAAATACTGATTGAGGGCTGCTGTTAGGAATAAGGACCGCCTTATTTCTAGTTATGTTTGCTGTGATATTATATGTTTTATGGGTATATGTCATAGCGTAACATAGTCCAGTGTGATTCACATTCATATACAGTATGTATTTATATTGCCAAGCAAGCAGCCATTGATGAATTGGTTGAAGGCTGCATGTAGTTGCCGGGATGTCTGCCTCAGACCTGTGAAAACAGCAAACTGCTTCACTGGGGGTTAGTTAGCACATAGATGCTAACAAGGATGGGCTTGTTTGCTGGTCACACTTGGGACAGGGGAAAAGCAGCCTCTCCGGTGCCTTGTCTTAGCATGGGGAATTCCTAACCAGAGAGTGAACAATATTTAGTAATCCCTCATAACTTGTCCAGAATGGATCGGATGTCCCCAAAATCTAGCTTATCACCTCTGGTATGATAGGGGCATCGCATGGACACCAGACATGGCATATCAACTCACCTTCATCTTTATAAAATAAGCATATCATCTTCCGAGCGTCCTGGACATGTCTTGTTTGATATGCTAGGACTTGGAACCTTGAGATATGAATTATGAAGAAGGTCTGGGGTCTGTATCTTAACCAGGGCCACTGGGAAAATATATTTTTGATATTTTCTTACCTGTTCCCTAGATGGCCAGTGGGCCGGCTGCATGGGTAATGAAGCCCAGACAGAGGAGCCGAGTCAGAGGTGGGAGGGAAAATACCTCTCAGACCTGCCCCTGGAGGAAAGGCATAAACCTGCAATCCCTGGATATTTGGGAGTCACAAAGTTGGAGATCCAATCGAATTGGTTTGTGCACCAGTATTCTGCCCAAATCTCCTGGGAGGAAAGGACTTTTACCACACAACTGCTAAGTATTATAACTTTCTTTGTTTTCTCCTGTTTATTTTACCATTGTTTTCCATTTATGTATGTCTCTTGTTAATCATTTTTTGTAATCAAGTGCTGTCTATTTTTAATACATTAAAAGTTTGATGGTTTGTCTTGTAACCTTAAGAAACTGTTAGCTCCATGAAGAGTGTGTGTGCAGTCTGAGGCTGTATGTTGGTTTCCGTGAGGCTTACTACCGTGAGTGTCTGCTTGCGAGTGGAACACTTAGGGGTGTCCTGTCGACCTTATAACTGACGGGTGGTGGCAGTGAAAGTTTTGTGTTAGTGTGTGGGTGTGCTTGCAGGCTTCAGGTGGCAAGTTACGTCTCGGCGCAGGGCGTAACAGCGTGTGAGGATGTGAGGTGAATCGGCCTGAAGGGCTTGGGCAACCCTTGTCATGTGACGCGGTGGTCTGGACTGGTCCCCGGTACGTGACAGCTGCGATATACCTGCTTCCACAAAATACTGATTAAGGGGTTTAATATACCTACTTCCACAAAATACTGATTGAGGGCTGCGATATACCTGCTTCCACAAAATACTGATTAAGGGGTTTGATATACCTGCTTCCACAAAATACTGATTGAGGGCTGCGATATACCTGCCTCCACAAAATACTGATTAAGGGGTTTAATATACCTGCTTCCACAAAATACTGATTGAGGGCTTCTCTCCTCTTTAATAGTAAGTGCCTCATCAAGTACCTTTTCACATAATGGCCAACATGGGGTTACTGTGGGTATTTCATGGTGTTATTTTATTTGTTATCAAATAACATCATTCTTTAATTGGAATCAAAATCAAAGTCTAAATTCTGGAATTGTGATCGTATCCTTACTCTTCTGTGACTTCTCTCATGACTATCAAGATCGGATTTTTGCGTAAAACATTGCTCACATTCTGAACATGAATATTGCTTCTTTCCTGTATGAATTTTCACATTTCTAATAAGATCGCGTTTCTTTTTAAAACATTTAAATGAATTTGACTTCTCTCCTGTGTAATCTAGCGCATGTGCAACAAAACTTTGTCTGTGTGTAAAACATTTCCCACATTCTGAACATGAATATCGTTTCTCTCCTGTGTGACCTAGCGCATGTGTAACAAGACTTCGTCTGTGTGTAAAACATTTCCCACATTCTGAACATGAATATGGTTTCTCTCCTGTGTGACCTAGCGCATGTGTAACAAGACTTCGTCTGCGTGTAAAACATTTCCCACACTTTGAACATGAATATGGTTTCTCTCCTGTGTGACTTCTCTCATGTGTAACAAGACTTGAGATCTCACTAAAACATTTCCCACATTCTGAACATGAATACGGCTTCTCTCCTGTGTGACTTCTCTGATGTGTAACAAGACTTGATTGATATGTAAAACATTTCCCACATTCTGAACATGAATAAGGCTTCACTCCTGTGTGACATCTCTGATGTGTAACAAGACTTGATTTCTGTGTAAAACATTTCCCACATTCTGAACATGAATACGGCTTCTCTCCTGTGTGACATCTCTGATGTGTTACAAGACTTGATTGATATGTAAAACATTTCCCACATTCTGAACATGAATACGGCTTCACTCCTGTTTCACATGTCTGATGTGCAACAAGATTTGATTTCTGTGTAAAACATTTCCCACATTTTGAACATGAATACGGTTTCTCTCCTGTGTGACGTCTCTGATGTGCATGAAGAGTTGAATTCTGTGTAAAACATTTCCCACATTCTGAACATGAATACGGTTTCTCTCCTGTATGAATTCTCTTATGTTTAACAAGACTTGAGATCTCACTAAAACATCTCCCACATTCTGAACATGAATGCGGCTTCTCTCCTCTATGACGTATCGCATGTTTAACAAGAGTTTGTCTAACTGTAAAACATTTCCCACATTCTGAACATGAATACGGCTTCTCTCCTGTGTGACTTCTCTCATGCCGAACAAGCTCTGATTTATATGCAAAATATTTCCCACATTTTGGACATGAAAACGGCTTCTCCCGTGTGTGAATTCTTCTGTGTGTAGAAAGACTTGATCTTTTTGTGATCTCTTGAAACCTTTCACCCCCTTTCTGACCAGCACTTGTGGTAGCAATCTGTGATTGGTCAGAAGATTCCTCATGAACAGGGGGATTATATGACAGATCTGTACTGTGAAGTCCTGGATGTACATTAAGGTTTTCTCCTGAAGAGCGCTGCATGATATCTTCATCTTCTACTTTATAATTTAGTGACAACATGAAGTTTCCCTCAGAATACCTATGGGAATTTTCTGCTAAAGATACAAAATTAAATTTGCATTTTTAAAAAATCTAAATTATAGAGTCGACAAACTTATAACATTCCTATTAAAGGGGTTATCTCATCTCACTGTTATCAAGTCCAGACCACCAGCTGGCCGGGAAACAGCAGAGTGCTCCAGCGCCTACTGTTTCAGTAGCTCCCATTGCAGCGCATAAAAGCTATGTAAACTGAAAAACACAGCAAACTATGCTGTATCTGAGTTACAGAAACTGAAGCTTGCTGTGCTATCCTGTTTCCATAGCTCCCATGTGCCAGTGCTCTCTGCTGTTTACCGGCCGGCTGGTAGTCTCATCTTACATTAGTAACAGGAACATAAGACAACCCTTCAGGCTGGAAGAAGCCATTCACTTTGAATCCTCTCCTGGCTTTGGCTAAAAACAAACTGTACAAAAACTGCACTTGTGATCCCAGCCTTATAAAGCTTCTACAACTTCCTGACAAAGTCCAGGATTCTGGTTTACAGTCGGTCCTGACTTATTACATACAGTAAATCATGACTTGATAAAACTAAAAAAAAATCTAATAAGCCGGACCATGTCTGGAAACAATCCCTGCTTTCTGCCAACACATTTTTCCCTTCAAGAATAACTGGACAACATTTTACTACAATAAGGAGCATCATGGTTGGAGCTGCTTTTCTCCTCAGGGTCTAGAGACTAGGCTACCATTGGGTGAACAATGGCTGGAGCTTAGATCTGCTGCATGGAGACACACTTCTGTCTATCTGTATACCCCCTACTGGTTGGCTTTTGTGTCACAATGGTGCATCTGGGTCTGGCCATGACTGGTCTTACCTTGTGATATAAGAGGCTGGTGCTCCTCCATTACATGTCACTGCGCACACGTGTATACACTGCACATGACGGCTCTTACCTTGTGATATAAGAGGCTGGTGCTCCTCCATTACATGTCACTGCACACACGTGTATACACTGCACATGACGGCTCTTACCCTGTGATATAAGAGGCCGGTGCTCCTCCATTACATGTCACTGCACACACGTGTACACACTGCACATGACAGCTCTTACCCTGTGATATAAGAGGCTGGTGCTCCTCCATCATGGCCTCCTTGTACAGGTCCTTGTGTCGTTCTATATACTCCCACTCATCCATGGAGAAATAGACAGTGACGTCCTGACACCTTATAGGAACCTGACAACACAATGACACCGTCATCACCCAGACCCCTCCAGTGCTGTTACTGGAGAATTTCCCAGCATTCCCAGCAGTGTCACCTCTCCAGTCAGCAGCTCCATCATCTTGTGGGTGAGTTCTAGGATCTTCTGCTCATGTATCAGGGGATGAGGGGGAGGCTCTGTGATGGGGTGAGGGGTCCTGCTCCGCCCTCCTGACCCCTGGAGATGGATGATGGGAGTCACACAGTCCCCCGATGTCTTCTTCACTATTGTGTACTCCTGTGGATGGAGAGAGACACTTAGGGAATAAACCCTTCAGGGGCCATGTGCTCTCCTCCGGCCCTCTCCTCCTGGTACAACGTGCCTACTTACCTCCTCATGGCTCCTACAACATGACTATTGGCCCCTGGTCACATGACACATCACTCACCATATTGGGGGCTGATCTTCAGGTTCTCCATCACTTCGAAGGTCTGGAGGCCGTTCTCCAGGACCCTGGACTCTTCCTATCACTTCCTATGATGGATTCTCCTCCCCGATGTCTGACTTGTTACAGAATACAATAAAGAGGAGAGAAATCTAGAAAAGTTTACCTCTCCGCTCAGCAGGGAGATGATCTCCAAGGTGAGGTCTAATATTCTTCTGCTGATCTCCTTCCTGTCCATCCTTGGCTCGTTCAGAAGAAGGCTCGTATTGCTGGTTTTCTTCATGATGCCTCCAAAATAAAGAAATAAAGGTTAATCAGTGAGTCCCATGTCTCCTATAATGAGGCCGAGACAAAGTACAATTCGTCCCGCAAAACTGAGACCCTCATAAAGCTGCCCTGATGGGAAAACTCTGAGCTCTGTGTGTATCTAATATAGTTCAAATAGCCTAGGCTACTAAACTCCCGTTTCAGGTCTATTAAAACGTAACGTTTATTTCACTTTATTAAAGATAATATGAATCGGGAGAAAAAAGAAAAACTTTAAAATTAAAGGTGCTGTTTGGACTCAAACGGCAGAGATTAAGGGTTGCTTCGCCCATATATCCTGCCTCATTCTTATGCGTCCATCTTTCTTTTTATTCACTGTTAACAGCAGTCATTGATGTATCTAGATAGATCGCATATTTGAGGGCCACTTGTCAAGTCACTATTGATTATTCGCTTTATATATATCATTTGTCGCGACTCTCCGCCACTTATGTGTCAAAGTGTGGTGAGTCTACAGTCACTCCCCACTTAGACACTTAGTCCAGCATGCACCTAATCTAAAATCCGAAATACAGCTCCCCCAACATGTTTCACCACTGAATGTGGCTTCTTCAGGGGAATGATAGTAGCTCTGTGTGTATCTAAGCTCCTGGCAGTGCAGTGTGTGGAGGCAGGAGACTCTGAGCTCTGTGTGTATCTAAGCTCCTGGCAGTGCAGTGTGTGGAGGCAGGATACACTGAGCTCTGTGTGTATCTAAGCTCCTGGCAGTGCAGTGTGTGGAGGCAGAAGACTCTGAGCTCCGTGTGTATCTAAGCTCCTGGCAGTGCAGTGTGTGGAGGCAGATGACTCTGAGGTCCATGTGTATCTAAGCTCCTGGCAGTGCAGTGTGTGGAGGCAGGAGACTCTGAGCTCCGTGTGTATCTAAGCTCCTGGCTGTGCAGTGTGTGGAGGCAGGAGACTCTAAGCTCCGTGTGTATCTAAGCTCCTGGCAGTGCAGTGTGTGGAGGCAGGAGACATGTCCCGGGTATCTCGGCCCCCCGGTCTGGTGCTGGTCGGCGCACAGAACACTGCACACACGGATCGCACACCGAGGAGAATACACGTCTGTAAATCAGGCCTAAAACGGCCGTAAACCTTCAATATCGGTCAGATTAACCCTTCTTCTCCTGGAAGCTCTTCTCTCATAGAAATACTGCGGCGTCAGCTCCTATGTCTTCTGGATGGGGGGGGCAGCGAGCTGCTGTCAGACACCGCTAGTGGCGGCGAGGAGTGGGCATGCGGAATTCATCGTGCCCAGTGCCGAGGGTCCGCCAGTGGAAGTGATTCTGGGGGCCTCCAATACTTACCAACGTCATAGAAGGAAAAATTGGGGGATTTAAGCCCTGCCTCGAAAACGTCCCCAACCCAAGTGTGACGCCCACTTTTGGGCGGGGCTTACATAAGCTCCAATCAGTTTTGGCCTGAGACAGAAGGAATCGGTAGGTCAGTCCCTGCATATTCAAGACTCTGGGCGAGTATGAGCCCGTCCTAAAGCTACACGGAGGCGCTGCCTTATATTGTTAGGCCTCAGACACAGGAACGTCTGCATTGTAGCCACAACACAGAACAGAACTGTACTTTATACCGCACTGTATCCATGTGCCATGTCTGACCGTACCTTTACATACGTGTAACATGTCTGATCATAACTCTGTGTGTGCAGAACACACAGTGCATCCATGAAAAGGCATCAAAAACAGAAAAGTACCACCTGCCATAGGCCATACAGAGGCCGGTGCTCCTCCATTACATGTCACTGCACACACGTGCATACACTGCACATGACGGCTCTTACCTTGTGATATAAGAGGCTGGTGCCCCTCCATTACATGTCACTGCACACACGTGTATACACTGCACATGACGGCTCTTACCTTGTGATATAAGAGGCTGGTGCTCCTCCATTACATGTCACTGCACACACGTGTACACACTGCACATGACGGGTCTTACCTTGTGATATAAGAGGCTGGTGCTCCTTCATTACATGTCACTGCACACACGTGTATACACTGCACATGACGGCTCTTACCTTGTGATATAAGAGGCTGGTGCTCCTCCATTACATGTCACTGCACACACGTGTATACACTGCACATGACGGCTCTTACCCTGTGATATAAGAGGCTGGTGATCCTCCATTACATGTCACTGCACACACGTGTATACACTGCACATGACGGCTCTTACCCTGTGATATAAGAGGCCGGTGCTCCTCCATTACATGTCACTGCACACACGTGTATACACTGCACATGACGGCTCTTACCTTGTGATATAAGAGGCTGGTGCCCCTCCATTACATGTCACTGCACACACGTGTATACACTGCACATGACGGCTCTTACCTTGTGATATAAGAGGCTGGTGCCCCTCCATTACATGTCACTGCACACACGTGTATACACTGCACATGACGGCTCTTACCTTGTGATATAAGAGGCTGGTGCTCCTCCATTACATGTCACTGCACACACGTGTACACACTGCACATGACGGGTCTTACCTTGTGATATAAGAGGCTGGTGCTCCTTCATTACATGTCACTGCACACACGTGTATACACTGCACATGACGGCTCTTACCTTGTGATATAAGAGGCTGGTGCTCCTCCATTACATGTCACTGCACACACGTGTATACACTGCACATGACGGCTCTTACCCTGTGATATAAGAGGCTGGTGATCCTCCATTACATGTCACTGCACACACGTGTATACACTGCACATGACGGCTCTTACCCTGTGATATAAGAGGCCGGTGCTCCTCCATTACATGTCACTGCACACACGTGTATACACTGCACATGACGGCTCTTACCTTGTGATATAAGAGGCTGGTGCTCCTCCATTACATGTCACTGCAGACACGCGTATACACTGCACATGACGGCTCTTACCCTGTGATATAAAAGGCTGGTGCTCCTCCATTACATGTCACTGCACACACGTGTATACACTGCACATGACGGCTCTTACCTTGTGATATAAGAGGCTGGTGCTCCTCCATTACATGTCACTGCAGACACGTGTATACACTGCACATGACGGCTCTTACCCTGTGATATAAAAGGCTGGTGCTCCTCCATTACATGTCACTGCACACACGTGTATACACTGCACATGATGGGTCTTACCTTGTGATACAAGAGGCTGGTGCTCCTCCATTACATGTCACTGCACACACGTGTATACACTGCACATGACGGCTTTTACCTTGTGATATAAGAGGCTGGTGCTCCTCCATTATATGTCACTGCACACACGTGTATACACTGCACATGACGGCTCTTACCTTGTGATATAAGAGGCTGGTGCTCCTCCATTACATGTCACTGCACACACGTGTATACACTGCACATGACGGCTCTTACCTTGTGATATAAGAGGCCGGTGCTCCTCCATTACATGTCACTGCACACACGTGTATACACTGCACATGACGGCTCTTACCTTGTGATATAAGAGGCTGGTGCTCCTCCATCATGGCCTCCTTGTACAGATCCTTGTGTCCTTCTATATACTCCCACTCCTCCATGGAGAAATAGACAGTGACGTCCTGACACCTTATAGGAACCTGACAACACAATGACACCGTCATCACCCAGACCCCTCCAGTGCTGTTACTGGAGAATTTCCCAGCATTCCCAGCAGTGTCACCTCTCCAGTCAGCAGCTCCATCATCTTGTGGGTGAGTTCTAGGATCTTCTGCTCATGTATCAGGGGGTGAGGGGGAGGCTCTGTGATGGGGGGAGGGGTCCTGCTCCGCCCTCCTGACTCCTGGAGATGGATGATGGGAGTCACACCGTCCCCCGATGTCTTCTTCACTATTGTGTACTCCTGTGGATGGAGAGAGACACTTAGGGAATAAACCCTTCAGGGGCCATGTGCTCTCCTCCGGCTTCTCCTCCTGGTACAACGTGCCTACTTACCTTCTCATGGCTCCTACAACATGACTATTGGTCACTGGTCACATGACACATCACTCACCATACTGGGGGCTGATCTTCAGGTTCTCCATCACTTGGAAGGTCTGGAGGCCATTCTCCAGGACCCTGGACTCTTCCTATCACTTCCTATGATGGATTCTCCTTCCCGATGTCTGACTTGTTACAGAATACAATAAAGAGGAGAGAAATCTAGAAAAGTTTACCTCTCCGCTCAGCAGGGAGATGATCTCCAAGGTGAGGTCTAATATTCTTCTGCTGATCTCCTTCCTGTCCATCCTTGGTGGTCATTCAGGAGAAGAGGAGAGAACTGGAGGAGCTGGAGGCTTCTAGTACTGCAGGCGCCTTTATGAGAAGAGGAGAGGAAATCATCCAGGGGACAAGACCAGATGTCACCTCCAGAACCGCACTTCCTGAGCCTGGAGGGGCCCCGCTTCTCAGAGCCCCCACCACATGGATTCCAGGGGCCCCAACATGGAGACCTGCCCAGTATCTGCTGCACTGCCAGAGCTGAAGGACCTGGAGTGACGTCACAGTCATGTGATCAGTGCAGGGGGTGGGGCGGGGCTTAGCAGTGAAGAGAAGTGGTTGGTAAGGACCTGGGGTGATGTCACCATCATGTGATAAGTAAAGGAGGCGGGCCCAGCAGTGGGGATAGGAGGTGGTGAAGGACCTGTGATGATGTCACCGTCTTGTGATCATTGAGGGGGTGGGGTCAGCTGTAGAGCGGAGATAAGAAGGAGGAGGAGCTGTAATTGTGGTCATGTGACCTGTGAGGGATGATCCTTGTATGGAGAAAGCATTTTATGATTTCTTTCCTACAGAACTGGAAAAATGCTGGGAGTTGTAGTTCTCGCCTCTGAAACCTACAATAACAGCCTGGAGTGTTACCTCTGAGATATCATATAACATTCTGTACTCTTCTCCTCTGATATATAACAGTCTGGACATTGTGAGAGTTGTAGTTCTCTCCTCTGATATATTACTGTCTGGACATGCTGGGGGTTGTAGTTCTCTGATATAACAGTCTGTACAGAGCTGTGGTCACCTCTCTAGAGTCTCCTATGGACGACATAAAAGACGGAGATGTAATTGTTCCCGGGAATGCAGGTCTGAAGAGGAAGCCCCTGATGGTGAATTCAGGATAAACTGTTTTCCTCCTCTGAGGAGGAGAAGAATAAAGAGGGGAATATTCCTTCTAAGGGAAGAAAGTAACAAAGAGATTGTTCATGTCCGACCGGTTGGGGGAGCAGGATGATGACCAGGGGGTCTCCACCTGTAGGGTTCTAGGGCCTTCAAAGTGGTTGAAGCTTTGAAAAAAAGCCATGATGGCCGAATGCAAACATCCTGGAAATGATCCAGTTCAGTCCGGATTCACTATAGACGGCCTCTCCTTACTGAACAGGTCTTCACCTGCCTAATGTGGGAAGCTGGTCTGGTCTGGGTTGGGGACCTACACCTCTACTCAGGAGTAGTGATGAGCGGCAGGGACAATATTCAAATTCGCAATATTTCATGAAAATTTGGTTGAATATTCGTCATAAATTCGCAAATTTGCGATTATTTTTTTTATTGCAAAAATCGGCAATGTAATATTCACGTGATGCAGGCACAATACCGGCGTGAGTCACTTTTGCTACATTATTCAATCTGCTAGAAGTTTCCTGAGACTGGAGAACATGGTCGGCAGAACATTACAACAGCTTTATATGCAGATAGAGCGCTCCAATATATTTGTGATTGCGCAAATCGGCAACTAATGATGCGAATGATGTGAAACTTCAGATTTTATCAGGTCTGAGTAGATGTTACTGATTGGTGCAGTAAGTATTGTTGTGACATCACAGCACTAGGTCTGTAGCTGTATGTATGGACAGCAGAGAAACAGTAATCCCTATCACACTACCTAACACCCTGCACTGAACCCTATCAGCTCCACTATATCAGGATCTAACCTGCACGGACTATCTGTATTATATGTATCAGCTAACTATCTAATGTAATACACAGCAGAGCACAGAGCTCAGCAATGTCACCGCTCTCTCTCAGAGCTGCAATAAACTACAGAAAATAGCTGCTGGGAGGTTCTTATATAGTAAGGGGGGGAGGAGGCAGCTTTCCTATTGGTTGCTAGGGATGTTGCTAAGTTCTGACAAAGACATTGCAGCCTTCTCATTGGCCCACTAGCAAGAAGCAGTGAGGGATGATGGGTTCAGATTTGTGTTGATCAAGCACCGTAGTGGTCGGGCCGAACACATCGGGATGTTCGGGTTCTCGACCGAGCACCTGAGCACAATGGGAGAACCTGAGCATTAAACCATGTACCCCCTGCTCTGAAGAGGGGAGGGTGTCTGGTTTATGGGAAAATGTCAGAAATTGATGGACACACCACCGAAATGTTTCTGGAACAGCATGGGGAGGATATCTGGATGCATCTTGTACTCGCAGGAGGCTGCTGGGAACGATGGTGTCTGAGTAGTACGCCACTTTTACAGACTGACACTGATACGCACAAAAACGGGAAAAAAAACAATTTTAGAGGAAAAAAACATTCTTTTCTGTATATTTACTTGTAATTTTTGGCAGCACTTGCACTTTATATACAAGTAAGAGGTACTCCGATACACCCTGTGTATCACATAAAGGAGGGCCTCATTTACATTGTGGTATAATTGTTCAGGTAGTGAGACTCCTACACTCATAAAGACTATGCACTAAGTGAAAGGGCTGCCAAAAATTACAAGGAACCGGCGCTCCAATACACCCTTTGTAACACATAAATGAGGGCATTATTCACAGCCTTGAAAAATTATGATTGATGGCCTGCTGGTGACCTTCAAAAACATTTGGAGCAAGGGCCTGCTGATCTGACCATCTAAAACCTTAGGGACGAGGACCTGCTGCCGCATTGGTGACTCTAGATAACCTGTGGGCGATTGCACGTCCCTGTGACGGCGACGATCCATTTGGATGTCTGCCTTATCAACCTTTGATGTTCTTTTCTGCGCCTACCATGGTGATCATGGGTAACAGGGAATCAGGGTTCGATGAGGAATCAACACAGAAGGTGAGCGGCGATAACGCTATTATCAGTGTAACCATCCCACTGTTTTGCTTGTCCTCTCCACCAGAGTAATGAGATTCCTATAACACATGGTTTCCAGGTATGCACTTTGGGAAAGGATATTCCTGTTTTTGCTATTGATTCCGCTCCACTTTCTCAGAAATCATTAAAGGGCATAGTTCACAATATCCGTTTAATTGTGAGTGATGCTCATGTTGAGGATGTGTCCTGTTTCGTCCTTAGCGGATTACCTACTCCTCTTGTGTTGGGGCTACCCTGGCTCACTAAACATAACCCCACCATTGATTGGCAAGTGAGGCAAATAAATGGTTGGAGTGACTTTTGCAGAGAGAATTGCCTCACGACATCTGTTTCAGAGGTTTCTACTAAGACTGTACCATCTTTTCTCTCTGAATTTTTGGATGTGTTCTCTGAGAGTGGTGTTCAGGATTTGCCCCCGCACAGGGAGTACGATTGCCCTATTAATCTCATCCCAGGCGCCAAGCTGCCTAAATCTCGTTTATACAATCTCTCCCAACCTGAAAGGGTCTCTATGCGTGCTTATATCTCTGAGAGTCTGAGAAAAGGACACATACGACCCTCGAAGTCACCTGTTGCCGCTGGTTTTTTCTTTGTTAAGAAAAATGATGGTTCTTTAAGACCATGTCTGGATTTCAGGGAGCTGAACAGTATCACAATTCGTGACCCTTATCCGCTTCCTCTGATCCCGGACCTGTTTAACCAGATTGTTGGGGCTAAAGTTTTTTCCAAGGTCGATTTAAGAGGGGCATACAACCTGGTCAGGGTCAGAGAAGGAGACGAATAGAAGACGGCCTTCAATACCCCTGAGGGCCATTTTGAGAATTTGGTTATGCCTTTTGGTTTAATGAATGCTCCAGCCGTCTTCCAGCATTTTGTGAACAGCATTTTTTATCATTTAATGGGGAAATTTGTACTAGTGTATCTAGATGACATTTAGATTTTTAACTCCTGATTTTAAAACTCATCAGGACCATATGTCAGGTCTTGCTCATTCTGTGGGAGAATAAATTGTACGCTAAACTGGAAAAATGTGTGTTTGCGGTTCCAGAAATTAAATTTCTGGGGTTTCTTCTCTCCGCTTCTGGTGTTCGCATGGACCCCGAGAAGGTCCGCGCTGTGCTTGAGTGGGAGCTTCCTGAGAATCAGAAGGCGCTGATGCACTTTTTGGGTTTTTCCAATTATTACAGGAAGTTCATTTTGAATTATTCCTCTGTTGTTAAACCACTCAGTGATATGACTAGAAATGGGGGTAGATTTTTCCTCCTGGTCGGTAGAGGCGCGTAAGGCCTTTTCTGGGATCAAGGAGAGTTTTGCTTCTGCTCCCATCTTGGTACAACCTGATGTCTCTCTACCCTTCATAGTTGACGCTTCTGAGGTGGGTGTGGGTGCGGTCTTGTCTCAGGGTCCCTCTCCTGACAAATGGCGACCGTGGGCCTTTTTCTCAAAGAAACTCTCCTCCGCAGAGAGAAATTACAATGTGGGAGATAGGGAGCTGTTGGCCATCAAGTTAGCTTTTGAGGAATGGCACCATTGGCTAGAGGGAGCCAGACACCCTATTACCGTGTTTACCGACCATAAGAATCTGGCCTACTTGGAGTCAGCCAAGCGTCTGAACCCGAGACAGGCCAGATGGTCTTTGTTCTTTTCAAGGTTTAATTTTGTTGTCATGTTCCGCCCTGGGGTTAAGAATGTGAAGGCGGATGCCTTGTCACGTTGTTTTCCGGGAGGGGGGAACTTTGAAGACCCAGGTCCCATTTTGGCTGAAGGGGTGGTGGTCTCTGCTCTTTATCCTGAATTGGAGGCAGAGGTTCTGGCAGCCCAGGCAGAGGCTCCTGATCTTTGTCCTCCTGGGAGGTTGTTTGTGCCTCTCGCTTTGCGACACAAGGTTTTTAAGGAGCACCACGATACTGTTCTTGCTGGGCACCCGGGGGGTAGAGCCACAGTGTATCTCATTGCTCGGAGATTCTGGTGGCTGGCATGGTATTCCTTCAGACATAGTCTCTGGTAGGGGCACGCAGTTTGTTTCCAGATTCTGGAAGGCTTTCTGTTCTCGTTTGGGGGTTCGGTTGTCATTCTCTTCTGCTTTCCACCCGCAGTCGAATGGCCAGACAGAGCGCGTCAATCAGAATCTGGAGACATATCTGCGTTGTTTTGTGGCGGAGAATCAGGAGGATTGGTGTTCTTTTCTCTCCCTTGCGGAGTTTGCTTTAAATAATCGTCGTCAGGAGTCCTCTGATAAGTCACCATTTTTTGGTGCATATGGGTCTCATCCGCAGTTTGGCACATTCTCTGGAGAGGGGGCTTCTGGTTTACCTGATGAGTAGAGATTCTCCTCGTCTTTGTCAACTATTTGGCAAAAGATTCAGGATAATCTAAAAAGCATGAGTGAGAGATATAAACGTGTGGCGGATAAGAGACGCGTGCCTGGTCTGGACCTGAATGTTGGTGATCTGGTGTGGTTGCCCACTAAGAATATCAAATTGAAGGTTCCCTCCTGGAAGTTGGGTCCTAAGTTTATTGGGCCTTACAAAATCTTGTCCGTCATCAATCCCGTTGCCTACTGTCTTGATCTTCCTCAGACTTGGAAGATCCATAATGTTTTTCACAAGTCCCTATTAAAACCTTATGTCCAACCCACTGTACCCTCCTCTTTGCCTCCTCCTCCGATTGTGGTTGATGGTAACCTTGAATTTCAGGTCTCTAGGATTGTGGACTCTCGTATTGTCCGCGGTTCTCTCCAGTACCTAGTTCATTGGGAGGGTTATGGTCCTGAGAAGAGGATGTGGGTTCCAGTGGCAGACATTAAGGCCACTCGTCTTCTCAGGGCATTCCATAGGACCCATCCTGAGAAGGTGGGCTCTGAGTGTCCAGAGTCCACTCGTAGAGGGAGGGTTACTGTCACCACCAGATCTCTGAGAAGTTCTGATAGACGTTCTTCAGTACCTCCTGCATGATCTTCTCTTGTTTTGCTTTCGCTTTGACATCTCTCCTCCCTCTCCCAGCTGTCATCTATTAGCAGTGATTGCATCCTTATATATCTCCTCCTATACTATCTCACTTTGCGGTTTATACAACTTCCTGGATTGTGCTGATGCTAGAAGCTGCTACTGCTGCATCCACAAGATAAGTCTGTTCCTTTATTTCTGTTTTCCTGTGGGCTTGATCCTAGGTGACCCTGATTCCCTCTGTATTAAGTGTAGGGAGCCGGTGGTCGTGTCCCCTCCCTATTATAGGGTGTTCAGGTGTCATACAATCGAGGAATGAGGGTATGCAATTATCTACCATAGAGATTTTTGCATGGCTGAGAAGTAAGGGAGAGTGCTAGGGCTGTTACAGGGCTTACCCTTGTGTTCCTTAGTTTTGAATCAAGTCAGTCGGATCTTCATTTGTGTCTTCTAGTTTTATGCAACACCATCCGTGACAATTATTTTCCCTTATAACATGGTTATAAGAGAAAATAATAGCATTCTTTAATACAGAATGCTTAGTAGAAGGTCAATTGAGGGTTAAAAAATAAAAAAAAATTAACTCACCTCCTCCTCTTGATTGCGTAGTTGCCAATCTCTTCTTACTTCTTTAATCATGAGCTGACGGCTAAAGGACCTGTGGTGACATCACATGGTCCATCATCGTGATGATGGACCATGTGATGAGCTCAGTGACGTCACCACAGGTCAAATTGACCTTCTACTAAGCATTCTATATTAAGAATGCTATTATTTTCCCTTATAACCATGTTATAAGGAAAAATAATTACATCTACACAACCTTGAACCCAAACCTGAACTTGAGTGAAGAAGTTTAAGTCTGGGTACCACATTCAGCTTTTTATAATGTGCGTGCAAAACACATTGCACCCGCGCGATAAAAAAATCAACAACGGAACGCAATCACAGTCAAAACTGACTGCAATTGCGTACCTACTCATGCGGGTTTGCCGCAATGCACCGGGACGCATCTGGAGCCAAAACGTGACGCCCGTGTGAACCCAGCCTAATAGGGCCATAAAAGTCCTTTTAAGTACTGGTATAGGTGTGCTATTGATAGGTGTGATATAGGGGGGTGTGATATACTTACAATATACTTTCTAACATAGAAATTATATTATAGAGTATTTGTATTGTGCAGCAGTTGTGTGCGGTTCTGCTGCGATACCGCAGCTAGATAGAGGGACAAATGCTATTAGAGTATCTAATTGCAACGGGTGAGATATACCTGTTGCCCCCAAAAAACTGGTTAAGGGCTGCGATATACCTTCTTCCACAAAATCCTGATTGAGGGGTGCTATATACCAGTTTCCGCCAAATATTGATTGAGGGGTGCTATATACCTTCTTCCACAACATACTGATTGAGGGGTGCTATTGCTATATACCTTCTTCCACCAAATACTGATTGACGGCTGCGATACACCTGCTTCCACAAAATACTGATTGAGGGGTGCTATAAGCTGCGATTGGACAGTGCTACAGCCTGGGAGAAGGAGACGCCCAGGAGAAAAAGGACAGGCTCCTCCCAGTGTTACCAAGTCAGCGAAAATACTGGGGGACATAGAGAACGGAGCGGCGCCCCGGAATAATAGTAAGTGCAGTGAGATCCCGGTGCAACGCTATACATAGTCTGATAGTTATCTTACAATGTTTGGACTGATGAAAGGTACTCTTTAACCTCCTCAGGACCGCCGCACGCACGGATGCGTCTTCGCGGCGGCCCTGTAATTCCTCCTGGACGCGCCAGCACGTCATTTCGCGAGATTTCGGTCAGAGCCGGCCCGCGCATACGCATCGCGGGCCGGCAAAAGTTAAATCACAATTTCGTCATCAGCCGGCCAGCCAATGATCGTGGCTGGCAGGCTGATGATTTTCAAAAAATCAAATCAGAAGCCAGTTAACACATTATATTTATAAATATAATGTGTTAAATGGCTGCTGTGCTCCTCTGCTGGTCCTTTTCGTTGGTTGGTTCCAGCAGAGGAGCACAGATCACAGTGAGTACACACCAACAGCACACTTAGCCCCAGATCACCCCCCATCACCCCAATTAACCCCTTGATCGCCCCTGTCAATCACCTAGTGAAAGGGAAAAAAGTGATCAGTGTAAACTGTCACTTTTTTTTCCCACTGGTATTGACTGATAGGTTTAGGATAGTTTAGGCCCCTTGGTTAGGTAGTTAGCGATCGTTTAGCGCCCAGCCCACCGCAGTCACTGATTGGCTGATTAGCGTATCACTAATCAGCATTTGTACTTTTATAGTATCTGTAAGTGATCAAAACTGATCACAGTCAGATCTATAATAGTATTAGTGTCACCATAGCTCTCCCTCCACCCAAAACGCAGTGTTTGCCCGATCAGGCCTGATCGGTCGCGCATACGTGTGTTCACCCACGCCCGCCCCGCCCCGCCCCAGTGACAAAAAAATTATTATTTTTTGATCACTGCACATTCACTTTACACGCACTGCGGCGATAAAAAAAATCAGTTTTGATATTTTTTATCAATCGCAGCGGCCTCCGGTACTTCGCTAGCCTCCCATTTATAAGACAGGCTTGCTTTTTTTCTTGAATAGTCTCAGGGAATACCCCCTAAATTTAGTAGTCTAAATGGCAAATAAGGGGTATTCTTCTGAAGAGGTCTACAGGCTTCTGATGGGAACCCTCATCTGACGAATCCAGCGGGTCAGAATATGAACCTGTAGAAAGCAGTGGCAGTCTGACCCAAAGTTCGGACGAGGAGGTTGAGGTCCCCGATACCACCAGGCGTACCCGGCCCCGTGTTGCTAGACCACAGGTTGCGCAGGATCCACTTCAAGGGCAGCAGAGTGGGGCTGGCACTGTCAGATTACGTGGTGAGGCATACACCAGCAGCCCAGCCCATCCTGGAAATAGTACCAGCACTGCCGTACAACATGGTGAAGTGGCGAGCACCAGAAGGGCAGTTGAAGCTGGTACGATGGCACATGCAGTAGTTTCCCCGTCGCAGCCACCGCACAGACAGGCACGTAGAGCCCCTAGAGTCCCTGAGGTGTTGGCAAACCCTGATTGGCAGCCCCCAACTTCAGCCGCACCAGTAGTTCCCCCTTTCACCGCCCAGTCTGGAGTTCGGGTTGAGACAGCTCAGATCGGTTCGGCACTGGGATTTTTTTAGCTGTTCTTGACTGCGGAGCTGTTGGACTTAGTTGTGGCAGAAACAAATCGGTATGCCACTCAATTTATAGCCGCCAACCCGGGAAGCTTTTATGCCCAGTCTTTCCGGTGGAAACCCGTCCAAGTTTCCGAAATTAAAACTTTTCTGGGCCTTCTCCTCAACATGGGCCTAACAAAAAAAGCATGAATTGCGGTCATATTGGTCCACGAATCCAATTCATCACATGCCCATGTTCTCTGCTGCCATGTCCAGGACACGATTTGAGGTCATCCTGCGTTTCCTGCACTTTAGCGACAACACCGCCTCCCGTCCCAGAGGCCACCCAGCTTTTGACCGGCTCCACAAAATTCGGCCCCTCATACACCACTTCAACAACAAATTTGCAGATTTGTATACCCCTGAGCAAAACATCTGCGTAGACGAGCCCCTTATACATTTTACTGGGCGCCTTGGCTTCAAACAATACATCCCAAGCAAGCGCGCCCGGTATGGGGTCAAATTGTCTAAGCTCTGTGAAAGGGCCACAGGTTATACCCACAAATTTCGGATCTATGAGGGTAAAGATCAGACCCTGGAGACGGTTGGTTGCCCTGATTACCTGGGGAGCAGTGGGAAGACAGTCTGGGACTTGGTGTCACCCTTATTTGGCAAGGGGTACCATCTTTATGTGGACAATTTCTACACAAGTGTGCCCCTCGTCAGGCATTTGTTTCTAGAACAGATTAGCTGCTGTGGCACCACACGACCTAGTCGCCGGGGCTTCCCCCAATGGCTCGTTACCACCCGTCTTGCAAGGGGGGAGAGGGCTGCCTTGTGTAACCATGAACTGCTCGCGGTGAAATGGAGAGACAAGCGTGACGTTTACATGCTCTCCTCCATTCACGCAGACACGACAATCCAAATTGAACGAGCAACCAGTGTCATTGAAAAGCCCCTCTGTGTCCACGACTATAATTCGCTCATGGGAGGGGTGGACTTCAATGACCAGATGTTGGCTCCTTATTTACTTTCCCGCAGAACCAGACGCTGGTATAAGAAGGTGTCTGTATATTTGATTTAATTGGCTGTATATAATAGTTTTGTTCTCTACAGTAAGGCTGGGAGAACAAGATCCTTCCTCAAATTTCAGGAAGAGATCATCGAGAACCTCCTGTATCCAGGAGGTTCTGTGGCCCCAACCACCAGTGTAGTGAGCCGTCTACACGAGCAACATTTCCCCAGTGTCGTTGCCAGTACCTCAAACCGACCGTCACCCCGAAAAAGATGTTGTGTCTGTAGCAGGAGTGGAATAAGGCGTGACACATGCTATTTCTGTCCTGACTGCCCTGACCACCCTGCCCTATGCTTTGGGGAGTGTTTCCGGAAGTACCACACACAGGTACACTTAGCATAGGGATTGCATCTCACAGGACAGGCACACAGGGCTATTAGGGCCCATTCACACAGAGCTGCTGCAAACCTCTCCTTTCACCTGGGACAAAGTGCATAATGTACTTCGCCACATCTCTGGGCGATTTGCGCTTTGCACATTGTCCCATGGGGAAGGAGAGGTTTGTCCTATGAAGGTAAAAAAAAAAAATAATCACCAGTAAGCAAAAAAGTTAATGTTCTGTTCAAAAAGTTAAATAAAGTTTATATGTTCTTTTCAAATGTTATTATAAAGTTAATAAATTTATTGCGCTGCGGCCTGGTTTTTTCTTTTTTCTTTTGTTTTTTTTACCTTCCAGGTGGACCAACCGATCGACCAGCTGCAGCACTGATGTGCATTCTGACAGAAGCATTGCGCTGCTGTCAGATTACACACAAGTCGGTGTATGCGGCGCTGCAAGACGAGATTTCTCCTCTGCAGTAAAAGATACGTTTGCCAAGGCATACGAGCTGAGGAGGCGGCGGTGTTCATATGCTTTGGCAAACACTTTGTATATAAAAAAAATAAATAAAATCCTGGCAATGATTTATTGGAGAAAATCGGGTTTGCCAGGGCATACGAGCTAAGTGGGTATGGATGTTGGGCGGAGCTCCTATGTCCTGGCAGATGCCTTTCCCCTCCCTTTTTTTTTTTGGCAGAGATTTTTTCATCCACATTGATCGATGCGAATGAAGAAATCTGTGCCGTTCATTTTTTCTTCCAGCCCATTACCTGTATGCGCAATATAAGGAGAATAGCAGAAACTCCTAATGCTGGCCATACATGTAATGATTGCGGAGACCCTCAAATGCCAGGACAGTACAAACACCCCACAAATGACCCCATTTTGGAAAGAAGACACCCCAAGGTATTCGCTGAGGGGCATATTGAGTCCATGAAAGATTGAAATTTTTGTCCCAAGTTAGCGAAAAAGGGAGACTTTGTGAGAAAAAACAAAATCAATTTCCGCTAACTTGTGCCAAAAAAAAAAAATTCTATGAACTCGTCATGCCCCTCATTGAATACCTTGGGGAGTCTTCTTTCCAAAATGGGGTCACATGTGGAATATTCATACTGCCCTGGCATTTTAGGGGGCCTAAAGCGTGAGTCTGGGATCCAAATGTCTAAAAATGCCCTCCTAAAAAATGCCCTGTGAAATCCGAAAGGTTCTCTTTGGAATGTTGGCCCATTTGCCCACCTAGGCTGCAAAAAAGTGTCACACGTGGTATCGCCGTACTCGGGAGAAGTTGGGGAATGTGTTTTGGGGTGTCATTTTACATATACCCATGCTGGGTGAGATAAATATCTTGGTCAAATGCCAAATTTGTATAAAAAAAAAAAAAGGGAAAAGTTGTCTTTTGCCGAGATATTTCTCTCACCCAGCATGGGTATATGTAAAAAGACACCCCAAAACACATTCCCCAACTTCTCCTGAGTACGGCGATACCACATGTGTGACACTTTTTTGCAGCCTAGGTGGGCAAATGGGCCCACATTCCAAAGAGCACCTTTTGGATTTCACAGGGCATTTTTTACAGATTTTGATTTCAAACTACTTATCACGCATTGGGGCCCCTAAAATGCCAGGGCAGTATAACTACCCCACAAGTGACCCCATTTTGGAAAGAAGACACCCCAAGGTATTTCATGATGGGCATAGTGAGTTCATGGAAGATTTTATTTTTTGTCACAAGTTAGTGGAATATGAGACTTTGTAAGAAAAAAAAAAGAAAAAAATCATCATTTTCCACTAACTTGTGACAAAAAATAAAAAGTTCTATGAACTCACTATGCTCATCAGCGAATACCTTAGGGTGTCTACTTTCCGAAATGGGGTTATTTGTGGGGGTTTTCTACTGCCTGGGCATTGTAGAACCTCAGGAAACATGACAGGTGCTCAGAAAGTCAGAGCTGCTTCAAAAAGCAGAAATTCACATTTTTGTACCATAGTTTGTAAACGCTATAACTTTTACCCAAACCATTTTTTCTTTACCCAAACATTTTTTTAATCAAAGACATGTAGAACAATAAATTTAGTGAAAAATGTATATATAGATGTCGTTTTTTAAAAAAAATTTACAACTGAAGGTGAAAAATGTAATTTTTTTGCAAAAATTTCATTAAATTTCGATTAATAACAAAAAAAGTAAAAATGTCAGCAGCAATGAAATACCACCAAATGAAAGCTCTATTAGTGAGAAGAAAAGGAGGTAAAATTAATTTGGGTGGTAAGTTGCATGACCGAGCGATAAACGGTGAAAGTAGTGTAGTGCCGAAGTGTAAAAAGTGGTCTGGTCATTAAGGGTGTTTAAGCTAGGGGGGCTGAAGTGGTTAATAGTAAGTGCCTCATCAAGTACCTCTTCACATAATGGGCAACATGGGGTTACTGTGGGTATTTCATGGTGTTATTTTATTTGTTATCAAATAACATCATTCTTTAATTGGAATCAAAATCAAAGTCTAAATTCTGGAATTGTGACCGTATCCTTACTCTTCTGTGACTTCTCTTATGACTATCAAGATCTGATTTTTGCGTAAAACATTGCTCACATTCTGAACATGAATATTGCTTCTTTCCTGTATGAATTTTCACATTTCTAATAAGATCGCGTTTCTTTTTAAAACATTTAAATGAATTTGACTTCTCTCCTGTGTATTCTAGCGCATGTGCAACAAAACTTTGTCTGTGTGTAAAACATTTCCCACATTCTGAACATGAATATCGTTTCTCTCCTGTGTGACGTCTCTGATGTGCATTAAGAACCGATTTCTGTGCAAAACATTTCCCACATTCTGAACATGAATATGGTTTCTCTCCTGTGTGACGTCTCGCATGTGTAATAAGACTTTGTCTGTGTGTAAAACATTTCCCACACTCTGAACATGAATATGGTTTCTCTGTGTGACTTCTCTCATGTGTAACAAGACTTGAGATCTCACTAAAACATTTCCCACATTCTGAACATGAATAAGGCTTCTTTTCTGTGTGACTTTTCTTATGTATAAAAAGCTTTGATTTATATGTAAAACATTTCCCACATTCTGAACATGAATACGGCTTCTCTCCTGTGTGACATTTCTGATGTGCATTAAGACCTGATTTCTGTGTGAAACATTTCCCACATTCTGAACATGAATACCGTTTCTCTCCTGTGTGACTTCTCTGATGTGCATTAAGACCTGATTTCTGTGTGAAACATTTCCCACATTCTGAACATGAATACGGTTTCTCTCCTGTATGAATTCTCTTATGTATAATAAGTTTTGAGATCTCACTAAAACATTTCCCACATTCTGAACATGAATACGGTTTCTCTCCTGTGTGACGTCTCTGATGTGCATGAAGAGCTGAATTCTGTGCAAAACATTTCCCACATTCTGAACATGAATACGGTTTCTCTCCTGTATGAATTCTCTTATGTTTAACAAGACTTGAGATCTCACTAAAACATCTCCCACATTCCGAACATGAATGCGGCTTCTCTCCTCTATGACGTAGCACATGTTTAACAAGAGTTTGTCTAACTGTAAAACATTTCCCACATTCTGAACATGAATACGGCTTCTCTCCTGTGTGACTTTTCTCATGCCGAACAAGCTCTGATTTATATGCAAAATATTTCCCACATTTTGGACATGAATACGGCTTCTCCCGTGTGCGAATTCTTCGGTCTGTAGAAAGACTTGATTTTTTTGTGATCTCTTGAAACCTTTCACCCCCTTTCTGACCAGCACTTGTGGTAGCAATCTGTGATTGGTCAGAAGATTCCTCATGAACAGGGGGATTATATGACAGATCTGTACTGTGAAGTCCTGGATGTACATTAAGGTTTTCTCCTGAAGAGCACTGCATGTTGTCTTCATCTTCTACGTTATAATTTAGTGACAACATGAAGTTTCCCTCAGAATTCTTATGGGAATTTTCTGCTAAAGATACAAAATTTAATTTTTATTTTTTTTAAATCTAAATTATAGAGTCGACAAACGTAATACATCCCTATTAAAGGGGTTATCTCATCTCACTGTTACTAAGTCCAGACCACCAGTGCCCACTGTTTCAGTAGCGCCCATTGCAGCGCATAAAAGCTATGGAAACTGAATAGCACAGCAAACTATGCTGTATCTGAGTTAGGGAAACTGTGCAGCTTGCTGTGCTATCCTGTTTCCGTAGCTCCCATGTGCCAGTGCTCTCTGTTGTATACCGGCCGAATGGTAGTCTAGACTGTGTCTCATCTCACCTTAGTAACAGCAACATAAGACAACCCCTTAGGCTGGAAGAAGCCATTCACTTTGAATCCTCTCCTGGCTTTGGCTAAAAACAAACTGTACAAAAACTGCACTTGTGATCCCAGCCTTATAAAGCTTCTACAACCGTCTACCATTGGGTGAACAATGACTGGAGCTTAGATCTGCTGCATGGAGACACACTTCTGTCTATCTCTATACCCCTACTGGTTGGCTTTTGTGTGAGAATGGCGCATCTGGGTCTGAACATGACGGGTCTTACCTTGTGATATAAGAGGCTGGTGCTCCTCCATTACATGTCACTGCACACACGTGTATACACTGCACATGACGGCTCTTACCTTGTGATATAAGAGGCTGGTGCTCCTCCATTACATGTCACTGCACACACGTGTATACACTGCACATGACGGCTCTTACCTTGTGATATAAGAGGCTGGTGCTCCTCCATTACATGTCACTGCACACACGTGTATACACTGCACATGACGGCTCTTACCCTGTGATATAAGAGGCTGGTGCTCCTCCATTACATGTCACTGCACACACGTGTATACACTGCACATGACGGGTCTTACCCTGTGATATAAGAGGCTGGTGCTCCTCCATTACATGTCACTGCACACACGTGTATACACTGCACATGACGGCTCTTACCCTGTGATATAAGAGGCTGGTGCTCCTCCATTACATGTCACTGCACACACGTGTATACACTGCACATGGCGGGTCTCACCTTGTGATATAAGAGGCTGGTGCTCCTCCATTACATGTCACTGCACACACGTGTATACACTGCACATGGCGGCTCTTACCTTGTGATATAAGAGGCTGGTGCTCCTCCATTACATGTCACTGCACACACGTGTATACACTGCACATGACGGCTCTTACCTTGTGATATAAGAGGCTGGTGCTCCTCCATTACATGTCACTGCACACACGTGTATACACTGCACATGACGGCTCTTACCCTGTGATATAAGAGGCTGGTGCTCCTCCATCATGGCCTCCTTGTACAGATCCTTGTGTCCTTCTATATACTCCCACTCCTCCATGGAGAAATAGACAGTGACATCCTGACACCTTATAGGAACCTGACAACACAATGACACCGTCATCACCCAGACCCCTCCAGTGCTGTTACTGGAGAATTTCCCAGCATTCCCAGCAGTGTCACCTCTCCAGTCAGCAGCTCCATCATCTTGTGAGTGAGTTCTAGGATCTTCTGCTCATGTATCAGGGGGTGAGGGGGAGGCTCCGTGATGGGGGGAGGGGTCCTGCTCCGCCCTCCTGACTCCTGGAGATGGATGATGGGAGTCACACAGTCCCCCGATGTCTTCTTCACTATTGTGTACTCCTGTGGATGGAGAGAGACACTTAGGGAATAAACCCTTCAGGGGCCATGTGCTCTCCTCCGGCCCTCTCCTCCTGGTACAACGTGCCTACTTACCTTCTCATGGCTCCTACAACATGACTATTGGTCCCTGGTCACATGACACATCACTCACCATATTGGGGGCTGATCTTCAGGTTCTCCGTCACTTGGAAGGTCTGGAGGCCGTTCTCCAGGACCCTGGACTCTTCCTATCACTTCCTATGATGGATTCTCCTTCCCGATGTCGGACTTGTTACAGAATACAATAAAGAGGAGAGAAATGTAGAAAAGTTTACCTCTCCGCTCAGCAGGGAGATGATCTCCAAGGTGAGGTCTAATATTCTTCTGCTGATCTCCTTCCTGTCCATCCTTGGTGGTCATTCAGGAGAAGAGGAGAGAACTGGAGGAGCTGGAGGCTTCTAGTACTGCAGGCGCCTTTATGAGAAGAGGAGAGGAAATCATCCAGGGGACAAGACCAGATGTCACCTCCAGAACCGCACTTCCTGAGCCTGGAGGGGCCCCGCTTCTCAGAGCCCCCACCACATGGATTCCAGGGGCCCCAACATGGAGATCTCTGGTGGCTCCACAGGAGATAAATGTCTGGTAGATGCAGGTCCCACCGCTGGGCTGTGCTCAGCTGTGTCCAGAACTCCTAGAGAAGAGACTGGAGAGAGCTGAGCTCAGGCCGGGCCCCGCTCCATTCATTCTCCTCCTGGAGGCAGGGGCCCCTCACCAGGACAGTCAGGGGCCAGCGAATGATGACAACCCCCACTACTCCCCCCTACTCCTCCCCCATCATACTAAGCTGAGGAGCGGAGAAGGATTCCCTGTGTGTAATGGAGGAGAATCTCCAGAGGTGACATGTCTGAGCTCTCCACCACACTGTCTCCTCACAGCTCATCTTACCTGCAGGCTGGAGGAATGGCTGATACCAGAGAGAACAAGAGCCCTGACTACCGACCAGGACCTGCCCAGTATCTGCTGCACCGCCAGAGCTGAAGGACCTGGGGTGACGTCACCGTCATGTGATAAATGCAGGGGGCGGGGCTGAGCAGTGGGGAGAGGAGGTGGTGAAGGACCTGGGGTGACGTCACCGTCATGTGATCAGTGCAGGGGGCGGGGCTCAGCATTGATTTCCGACCAGGACCTGCGCAGTATCTGCTGCTCTGCTGGGAGATGCTAGAGTGGAGTTGTTAGAAGGAGGTCTGTGACGTCACTGGTCACTTGCTCCTCCATGGTCACATGCCTAAATGTGGGAAGTGCTGAGGGACCCGGACTGTGCAGCAGCTTCAGCTTGTGGTAGGAGGAGGAGGAGGAGGAGGAGGAGGAGGGGGTCTGTGAGGAAGGATGAGCTGCAGTCCTGGAGCAGCATGGAGCTCATATATGAGGGGCAGGTGGAGCACTCAGGGGCAGTGGGGTTAATGGAGTGCAGGTGTAAATCTGTGAGGGGGCTTTATGGGGTGTATTCTGAAGACATGAGGGTGCAAATCTGGGGGGGGGGGGGGGCTTGATGGGGTGTAAGTCTGTGAGGAGGGGGCCATGAGGGTGCAGATCTGTGGGAGGGTCTTTATGGGGTGTAAATCTGTGAGGAGGGGGCATGTGGTGTGTGGGACCCTTGCAAATCAAACCAGGGGCCCTCGTGCTGCTGTCTGTGGCAATGTGGGGGTCAGTGAGGTATGTGGGGGTATATGTGACCCATGCAGAAGTACTTGTCCTGCTGTCTACTAGAGTGCGGTGGCATGAGGAGTGGTCCTAGGACTTTTTAGTGTAGACTCTGAGGTCAGGGGGCGCCAGCTGTAGTATGGGGTATAGGAACTACACCGTCTGGAGTAGGGGGCGTTGCTGTGAATTAGCTCAAGGCAGTTACAGGGACTTGTACGGCAGGTCGGTCTGGAATGTGGCTCCTAGGTTTGGGCTTCATGTGCTGGTTTGGAGTTTAATGCCTCATCTTAAATTTTCTACTTATGTGGCTGTGGTGACATGTTTGTGGTTTTGCACCCCAGAAATCTTATTCCTAGTAGCTTAATGGCACAAGAGAGGGGTGTCCAGTCACTAAAGCCAGGGGAGAGGAGCGCGCTAGTGCCGAATCCTGTCCAGACGCAGAGGAGCGCTCTAGTGCCGGGTCCTGTACAGACGGACAGGAGCGCTCCAGGGCCGGATCCTGTACAGATGCAGAGGAGCGCTCCAGGGCCGGATCCTGTACAGACGAAGAGGAGCACTCCCGGGCCGGATCCTGTACAGACGAAGAGGAGCACTCCCGGGCCGGATCCTGTACAGATGCAGAGGAGCGCTCCAGGGCCGGATCCTGTACAGACGAAGAGGAGCACTCCCGGGCTGGATCCTGTACAGATGCAGAGGAGCGCTCCAGGGCCGGATCCTGTACAGACGGAGAGGAGCACTCCCGGGCCGTCTCCTGTCCAGACGGAGAGGAGCGCTCCCGGGCCGTCTCCTGTCCAGACGGAGAGGAGCACTCCCGGGCCGTCTCCTGTCCAGAGGGAGAGGAGTGCTCCCGTGCCGTCTACTGTCCAGACGGAGAGGAGCGCTCCCGGGCCGTCTCCTGTCCAGACGGAGAGGAGCGCTCCCGGGCCGTCTCCTGTCCAGACGCAGAGGAGCGCTCCCGGGCCGTCTCCTGTCCAGGCGCAGAGGAGCGCTCCCGGGCCATCTCCTGTCCAGGCGCAGAGGAGCGCTCCCGGGCCGTCTCCTGTCCAGGCGCAGAGGAGCGCTCCCGGGCCATCTCCTGTCCAGGCGCAGAGGAGCGCTCCCGGGCCGTCTCCTGTCCAGACGGAGGGGAGCGCTCCCGGGCCGTCTCCTGTCCAGACGGAGGGGAGCGCTCCCGGGCCGTCTCCTGTCCAGACGCACCGGAGCGCTCCAGGGCCGGGTCCTGTCCAGACGCACAGGAGCGCTCCATTGCTGTACAGACAGAGTGTGATAACAGGATGTATAGGGCTGTGTGGTTGAGTCTTTGAGCCGGATATGTAATTCCAGTGCCTTTGGATTATAGTTTTATAGAGTGCAAACATCGGTGGAGAGGGCAGTTTGTGAGGGGGTGAGTGGAATGGAGAGCAGTAAGGAGGCGGTGTGTGCGTGGTCATGGAGGTGTATTCTGTGTGAGGCAAGGATACTCTATAGAGGGCTGTTCAGGATCACTTTCTGGGACTGGGGTTTCAGGATGAGGAAGTGGGTCTAAATATGGGGATGAGCGATGGCATTAGCGATCAATCCTACTCCACTAGAAAACCAGGTAATTGCTGGGACAGAAAGCTTCTGTATGAGGACAATTAGTGATCACAAAATGCGATATAAACTGAACAACGGAACACAATCGCAGTCAAAACTGACTGCAATTGGGTACCTACTCGCGCGGGTTTGCCGCAGTACACCCGGGACGCATCCTGAACAGATCCGTCACGCTCGTGTGAAAGCCTAAGAACAGCGTAAAATGCAGGTCTTAGTAAACGTGCCCCAAACGGTCTTGTTTATAGAGACAATGTAAGGCTGGGTTCACACTTTCATTGAGCTTTCAGCTCTTCTAAGTAAGAAAAAACAAAGCCATTTTATTTTGAGCATCGGTTTGTCCAGGGCTGCACCGCCAATTGGACGAGGTGAGGCGAAGGTGACAAGTGGGGGGCGGCAGGGCACAGGGAGATGAGCGCTTCCATTGTGGAAGCGTTCATCTCTATACTCATCTGTATGGATGGCTGTTCTGCCGGACAGGGGAGAGGTGTCTCCCTTCCCCGTTCCTCTGATAGAGGCCTGTGCAGGCGGTGCAATGATGTCATCGCGCCGCCTGAGCTGTGCAGAGCGGGACACAGGCCTGAAGCGGCCTGCATCACATCGCTGAAAGCGGCATGTAGGTAATATTTTATGTATTTTTAAGTCTATTGATCTCTTTCTATTGTCGCCTGGTGGATCCGCCAGGGCTGACTTCTCCATTTACTATAGGTCATCGTCACAGCTGGTGGTGGTAGTCTGTGCCTGAAGAAAGGGAGGTCCTCCTGCTTGCTGAATGGGATAGAGAACACTGTTGGTATTCAGTGTTTAGCTTAAAGGGCATGGACTTAAGGACGGTTTAATTTAATAAAGCTGTGGACAATCCCACTGAACCCAAAACATTGGTGTATTGTCTTTATTTGTATGGAAGGTGGAGAGCGGAGTTTAAAGCGGGGAAAAAGGGAGTTTTCTTCAGAGGGCTTGTTAGGTGAGAGGATCCCTGCAGTCTGTAATGGATCTCATCCATACTAATACAAACTCCTCACTGCCCCCCAAAAATATTTTGGTTAATTTTTTTTACCATTTTTTTTGTTCGTCCGCTCGGATGCGGATCAAAGCAACGGCCATGTGCATGAGGCCTAATAGTTTACCTAAGAATATCATGAGTGTAAGATTTCACCTCAAAAATAGGACACATTCTATTCTGGCCACCTCAGGGTATATTATGGACTCCAGGAGGAGGAACTCATTCCAACAACTGCACAGGGTATATTACGGACTCCAGAAGGAGGACCTCATTCTACCAACTGCACAGGGTATATTACGGACTCCAGAAGGAGGACCTCGTTCTACCAACTGCACAGGGTATATTACGGACTCCAGAAGGAAGACCTCATTCTACCAACTGCACAGGGTATATTACGGACTCCAGAAGGAGGACCTCGTTCTACCAACTGCACAGGGTATATTACGGACTCCAGAAGGAAGACCTCATTCTACCAACTGCACAGGGTATATTACGGACTCCAGAAGGAGGACCTCATTCTACCAACTGCACAGGGTATATTATGGACTCCAGAAGGACGACCTCGTTCTACCAACTGCACAGGGTATATTACGGACTCCAGAAGGAAGACCTCGTTCTACCAACTGCACAGGGTATATTACGGACTCCAGAAGGATGACCTCATTCTACCGACTGCACAGGGTATATTACGGACTCCAGAAGGAGGACCTCATTCTACCAACTGCACAGGGTATATTATGGACTCCAGAAGGACACCCTCGTTCTACCAACTACACAGGGTATATTACGGACTCCAGAAAGAGGACCTCATTCTACCAACTGCACAGTATATTACGGACTCCAGAAGGACGACCTCATTCTACCGACTGCACAGGGTATTACGGACTCCAGTAGGACCTCATTCTACCGACCGCACAGGGTATTATGGACTCCAGAAGTAGGACCTCGTTCTACCAAGTGCTCAGGGTATATTACGGACTCCAGAAGGAGGACCTCGCTCTACCGACCGCACAGGGTATATTACGGACTCCAGAAGGAGGACCTCGCTCTACCGACTGCACGGGGTATATTATGGACTCCAGAAGGAGGACCTCATTCTACTGACTGCACAGGGTATATTACGGACTCCAGAAGGAGGAACTCATTCCAACAACTGCACAGGGTATATTACGGAGTCCAGAAGGACGACCTCATTCTACCGACTGCACAGGGTATTACGGACTCCAGTAGGACCTCATTCTACCGACCGCACAGGGTATATTATGGACTCCAGAAGGACGACCTCATTCTACCGACTGCACAGGGTATTACGGACTCCAGTAGGACCTCATTCTACCGACCGCACAGGGTATATTACGGACTCCAGAAGGAGGACCTCATTCTACCAACTGCACAGGGTATATTATGGACTCCAGAAGGACGCCCTCCTTCTACTGACTGCACGGGGTATATTACGGACTCCAGAAGGAGGACCTCATTCTACCGACTGCACAGGGTATATTACGGACTCCAGAAGGAGGACCTCATTCCAACAACTGCACAGGATACAGTGCTGCCCATAATTATTCATACCCCTGGCAAATTTTGACTTAAAGTTACTTTTATTCAACCAGCAAGTAATTTTTTGACGGGAAATGACATAGGTGTCTCCCAAAAGATAATAAGACAATGTATTATTGTGGCATTATTGAGGAAAAAGAGGCATTATTGTGTAAAAAAAAAATTCTCAGCTTTTATTTACTCCAGAACGAGGACCTCCTTGTAATAAGGCCTCATGCACATGACCATATATATTTTGCGGTTAGGAAATCGAAGGTCCGCAAAATACGGATACCGTCCATGTTTTATTTGCTGACCTGTTGACTTCAATTGGTCAGTGGTTCACGAGTATAGGACATGTTCTATCTTTTGCAGAACAGAAATATGGACATTTAAAGGACGCAGATTATCCATGTGCTTTCTGCATCTGTATATCTGTTCTGCAAAAAGTTAAAATATGTCTGTAAAATGCATTGTCTGAGTCTGCGAAAAAAAAATTGAAAGGCACACAGACCACATCCGAATATTGTGGATCTGCGATTTGAAGACTGAAAAACTGATAGAATATGTCCTCAAAATGCCGACCATGGACCCATCAAAGTCAATGGGTCCGCAAGAAAAATGCGTACGGCTCACATACGTATCTTAGGGTTCGGCACTTTGCGGACGGCAAAACGGATAATGTTGCGTGCATGAGGGTTACCCACTGAACAGGCTTAGTTACTTTTTCCCACTCCATTCTAGTCTGCTCCACACAGACTACATTAGGGAAGAGGGTAGCAAATGGAAACACAAAAATTAGCCAGGTTATAAAGGGTTAAATATGTCAAATTGTTTTAAAATATTTATTAAAATCTCCGTATATCATATCTTATAATAAAAGTCACATCAAATACAGGAGGGCTCCCTTTGCCCACTCCAGCCTGCACAGTACAGAACAGACTACATTACTGACTCCAGGAGGAGGACCTCCCGATAACAACGCTACAGCTGAGGCTACTCTCACACTGGCGTTTTGACTTTCCGTTTGCAAAATCCGTTCAGGGCTCTGACAAGCGGTCCAAAACGGACCAGTATGCCTTCTGAATGGAAAAGGATCTGCTCAGAATGCATCAGTTCAGTCTCCATTCCACTTTGGAGACGGACACCAAAGTGCTGCTCGCATCCGTCTGATGAAACTGAGAGAAACGGATCCGTCCTGACACACAATGTAAGTCAATGGTGTTCAAGACGGATCAATCTTGGCTATGTTAAAGATAATACAAACGTTCTGAACGGATGCAGACGGTTGTATTATAATGGATCCGCACAAAACGCGAGTGTGAAAGTAGCCTTTATATTAGGCTACTTTCATGCTGGCGTTTTTGCGGGATCCGGCGGGGTTCAGAAAAAACGCTTCCGTTACTGATAATACAACTATCTGCATCCGTTATGAACGGATCCAGTTGTATTATCTTTAACATGGCCAAGACGGATCCGTCTTGAACACCATTGAAAGTCAGAAAGTCAGAGAAAACGGATCCGTCCCCCATTGACTTGCTTAATGGGTCATGATGGATCTGTCTTGCTCCGCATCTCAAGACGGAAAGCAAACCGCAGCATACTTCTCTCTGGTATGAGAACGGAACGGTATGCATTTTGGTGCGCTCCGTTCTGTTCAGTTACGTTTTGTACCCATTGACAATGAATGGGGACAAAACGAGCGTTTTTTTCCGGTATTGAGACCCTATGACGAAACTCAATACCGTAAAATATTAACGCTAGTATAAAAGTAGCCTAACTGACTCCAACACCTCTACAGATTATATAATGATAATAAAGGAGGACCTCCTTCTAACAACTCCATCCTAGCTAATTGTATAGTGAACAGGCTAGATTACTGACTCCAGGAGGAGGACCTCCTACTAACACCTCTACAGTTTATATTACTGATAATAGAGGAGGACCTTCTTCTAACACCTCTACAGCTTATATTACTGATAATAGAGGAGGACCTCCTTCTAACACCTCTACAGCTTATATTACTGATAATAGAGGAGGACCTCCTTCTAACACCTCTACAGCTTATATTACTGATAGTAGAGGAGGACCTACTTCTAACACCTCTACAGCTTATATTACTGATAATAGAGGAGGACCTCCTTCTAACATCTCTACAGCTTATATTACTGATAATAGAGGAGGACCTCCTTCTAACACCTCTACAGCTTATATTACTGATAATAGAGGAGGACCTCCTTCTAACACCTCTACAGCTTATATTACTGATAATAGAGGAGGACCTCCTTCTAACAGCTCTACAGCTTATATTAATGATATTAGAGGAGGACCTCCTCACAACTCCATCCTAGCTGATTGTATAGTGCAATGTTTCCCAACCAGTGTGCCTCCAGCTGTTACAAAACTACAACTCCCAGCAGGCCCGCACAGCCAAATGCTGTCCGGGCATGCTGGGAGTTGTAGTTTTGAAACAGCTGGAGGCACACTGGTTGGGAAACACTGGTATAGTGAACAGGCTAGATTACGGACTCCAGGAGGAGGACCTCCTAACAACTCTATAGTTTATATTACTAACTATGCAGAAGGAGGACCTCCTTCTAACAACTCCATTCTAGCTGATTCTTTAGTGAACAAACTAGATTACGGACTCCAGGAGGAGGACCTCCTATCAGCTCTACAGTTTATATTACTGACTCCAGGAGGAGGACCTCCTTCTAACACCTCTATAGCTTATATTACTAACTTTGCAGAAGGAGAACCTCCTTCTCACAACTCCATCCTAGCTGATTGTGTAGTGAACAGGCTAGATTACGGACTCCAAGAGGAGAACCTCCTTCTAACAACTGTGCAGTTTATATTACTGATAATAGAGGTGGACCTCCTGCTAACAACTCCATTCTAGCTGATTCTATAGTGAACAGACTAGATTACTGACTCCAGGAGGAGGACCTCCTTCTAACAACTCTGCCGTTTATATTACTGATAATAGAGGAGGACCTCCTGCTAACACCTCTGCAGTTTATATTAGTGATAATAGAGGAGGACCTCTGTCACCGCCAGACATCTGAGAAGCTCTGACAGACGTTCTTCAGAACCTCCTGCTTGAGGTTCTTTTGTTTTGCTTTCGTTTTGTCATCTCGTTTCCCTCTCTCAGCTGTCATCTAGTTGCACTGATTGCATCCCTTTAAATCCCCTCCCATACTGCATCACTTTGCGGTTTATACAACTTCCTGGAGTGTGTACATGCTGGATGCTACAACTGATGCTTCTACAGATAAGTCTGTTCATTAATTTGTGTTTTCCTGTTTGCTTGATCCTAGGTGACCCTGACTCCCGCCGTATTAAGTGTAGGGAGCCGGTGGTCGTGTCCCCTCACTATTATAGGGTGTTCAGGTGTCATACAGTCGAGGCACGAGGGCATGCAATTTTCTATCATAGAGATCTTTGCATGGGCTGAGAAGACAGGG
The DNA here is from genome assembly GCF_014858855.1 of Bufo gargarizans. NCBI lineage: Eukaryota > Metazoa > Chordata > Amphibia > Anura > Bufonidae > Bufo > Bufo gargarizans. The sequence goes on along the minus strand of NW_025334661.1, from coordinate 203,254 downwards.
AGAGTTTCAGGGCTTAAATAGGGGTCTCCCTTTTGTTCCTTAGTTTCGGATCAAGCCAGTCGGATTCTTATTTGTAACTTCTTGTTTTCTGTTACACCATCCGTTACATTATAAACCACCAAAACCGTCTCAAGCATGGATCCGGTTTCACTTTTGACTGAACAAATGCAGGGTCTTTCATTGGAGGTAGCAGATCTCCGTAAAACTGTATCTCAGTTTCAGATTACCGATTCAGCTTGCGTTCATGGAGTTTGTTCTGAGCCTAAGACCTCGCTTCCGGATACATTCTCCGGGGGTAGTGAGAATTTTGTTCGTTTTAGAGAGGCTTGCAAACTCCATTTTTGCCTACTTCCCCATTCCTCTGGTGATGAGGAGCAGAGGGTGGGGATCATCATCTCGCTGCTCAGGGATAACGCTCAGTCTTGGGCCTTTTCGCTGCCGGTGGGGGCACGGGCCCTCCGTTCAGTGGATTAATTTTTTTTAGCCCTGGGTCAGATATATGATCATCCGGATCGTATTGCTCTGGCTGAGTCTAGACTACATCTTTTATGCCAGGGTAAACAGTCCGCAGAGATATACTGTTCAGAATTTCGGAGATGGGCAGCTGATACTGGTTGGAATGATGCTGCACTCCGAAGTCAATTTTGCCATGGTCTTTCAGAGGGATTGAAAGATGCATTTGCCTTTCATGAGAGATCTACCTCCTTGGACTCTGCCATGTCTCGGGCCGTTCGTATTGACAGGCATCTTAGAGAGAGAGGAGAGACCACTCCTTCCTGTCATACTCAGTCCAAGAACAGTGCGGCGGTCTCATTCAGTGCGCAGGGATCTAAGTCTCTCTCAATCCCCTCTGAGCAGGAGCCCATGCAGCTGGGTTTGCTTGCCTCTGACAACAGAAGATTCAGCTCTCAGAGGAGGGTTTATTTCTGTTGTGGAGGTATAAATCATTTGGCAAATGTTTGTCCCTCTAGGAGATTCAGGCAGTTTTTTGAGAGTAATAAAGAAACAAAAAGAAAAAAATCCTTTAAAAACATTCCATCTGTTACTATTGGCAAGGTTGATGCGGAAATTGAAGGTTTGCCGTTTGCTTGTAGTTCCCGTTTTGTCCTACCTGCCAGGGTGGCGCTGGAGAGCAAGAACATTTTTTGTGAGATTTTTGTAGATAGTGGAGCAGCTGTAAATCTCAATGATAATCAATTTGCTATAACACATGGTTTCCAGGTAGGCACTTTGGGAAAGGATATACCTGTTTTTGCTATTGATTCCGCTCCACTTTCTCAGAAATCGTTAAAGGGCATAGTTCACAATATCCGTTTGATTGTGAGTGATACTCATGTTGAGGGTGTGTCATGTTTTGTCCTAAGCGGGTTGCCTACTCCTCTAGTGTTGGGGCTACCCTGGCTCACTAAACATAACCCTACCATTGTTTGGCAAGTGAGGCAAATAAATGGTTGGAGTGACTTTTGCAGAGAGAATTGCCTCACGACATCTGTTTCAGAGGTTTCTACTAAGACTGTACCATCTTTTCTCTCTGAATTTTCGGATGTGTTTTCTGAGAGTGGTGTTCAGGAGTACGATTGCCCTATTAATCTCATCCCAGGTGCCAAGCTGCCTAAATCTCGTTTATACAATCTCTCCCAACCTGAAAGGGTCGCTATGCGTGCTTATATCTCTGAGAGCCTGAGAAAGGGACACATACGACCCTCGAAGTCACCTGTTGCCGCTGTTTTTTTCTTTGTTAAGAAAAAAGATGGTTCTTTCAGACCATATCTGGATTTCAGGGAGCTGAACAGTATCATAATTCGTGACCCTTATCCGCTTCATCTGATCCCGGACCTGTTTAACCATGTTGTTGGGGCTAAAGTTTTTTCCAAGTTGGATCTAAGAGGGGCATACAACCTGGTCAGGGTCAGAGAAGGAGACGAATGGAAGACGGCCTTCAATACCCCTGAGGGTCATTTTGAGAATTTGGTTATGCCTTTTGGTTTGATGAATGCTCCAGCCGTCTTTCAGCATTTTGTGAACAGCATCTTTTATCATTTAATGGGGAAATTTGTACTAGTGTATCTAGATGACATTTTTTCTCCTGATTTCAAAACTCATCAGGACCACCTACGTCAGGTCTTGCTCATCCTGCGGGAGAATAAATTGTACGCTAAACTGGAAAAATGTGTGTTTGCGGTTCCAGAAATTAAATTTCTGGGGTTTCTTCTCTCCGCTTCTGGTTTTCGCATGGACCCCGAGAAGGTCTGCGCTGTGCTTGAGTGGGAGCTTCCTGAGAATCAGAAGGCGCTGATGCGTTTTGGGGGTTTTGCCAATTATTACAGGAAGTTTATTTTGAATTATTCCTCTGTTGTTAAACCACTCACTGATATGACTAGAAAGGGGGTAGATTTTTCCTCCTGGTCAGTAGAGGCGCGTTAGGCCTTTTCTAGTATCAAGGAGAGTTTTGCTTCCGCTCCCATCTTGGTACAACCTGATATCTCTCTGCCCTTCATAGTTGAGGTGGACGCTTCTGAGGTGGGTGTGGGTGCGGTCTTGTCTCAGGGTCCCTCTCCTGCCAAATGGCGACCGTGTGCCTTTTTCTCGAAGAAACTCTCCTCCGCAGAGAGAAATTACTATGTGGGGGATAGGGAGTTGTTGGCCATCAAGTTGGCTTTTGAGGAATGGCGCCATTGGCTAGATAAGCCAGACACCCTATTACCGTGTTTACCGACTATAAGAATCTGGCCTACTTGGAGTCAGCCAAGCGTCATAACCCGAGACAGGCCAGATGGTCTTTGTTCTTTTCAAGGTTTAATTTTGTTGTCACGTTCCCCCCTGGGGTTAAGAATGTGAAGGCGGATGCCCTGTCACGTTGTTTTCCGGGAGGTGGGAATTTTGAAGACCCGGGTCTCATTTTGGCTGAAGGTGTGGTGGTCTCTGCTCTTTATCCTGAATTGGAGGCAGCCCAGGCAGAGGCTCCTGATCTTTGTCCTCCTGGGAGGTTGTTTGTGCCTCTTGCTTTAAGACACAAGGTTTTTAAGGAGCACCACGATACTGTCCTTGCTGGGCACCCGGGGGGTAGAGCCACAGTGGATCTCATCGCTCGGAGATTCTGGTGGCCGGCGCTTCGTAAGTCAGTTGAGGGTTTTGTGGCAGCCTGCGAGACCTGCTCTCGTGCCAAAGTCACTCATTCACGGCCATCGGGTTCTCTTCTTCCGTTACCCATTCCTTCCCGTCTTTGGACACATCTGTCCATGGACTTCATTACGGACCTGCCTTGTTTCTCGGGGAAGACTGTGATTCTGTTGGTGGTGGACCGTTTTAGCAAAATGGCGCATTTCATTCCTTTTCCTGGGTTGCCCAATGCTAAGAAGCTGGCGCAGGCATTTATTGATCACATTGTCAAATTGCATGGTATTCCTTCAGACATAGTCTCTGGTAGGGGCACGCAGTTTGTTTCCAGATTCTGGAAGGCTTTCTGTTCTCGTTTGGGGGTTCGGTTGTCATTCTCTTCTGCTTTCCACCTGCAGTCGAATGGCCAGACAGAGCGTGTCAATCAGAATCTGGAGACATATCTGCGCTGTTTTGTGGCGGAAAATCAGGAGGATTGGTGTTCTTTTTTGTCCCTTGCTGAGTTTGCTTTAAATAACCGTCGTCGGGAGTCCTCTGATAAGTCACCATTTTTTGGTGCATATGGGTTTCATCCGCAGTTTGGGACATTCTCTGGAGAGGGGTCTTCTGGTTTACCTGAATGTTGGTGATCTGGTGTGGTTGTCTACTAAGAATATCAAATTGAAGGTTCCCTCCTGGAAGTTGGGTCCTAAGTAGGGATGAGCGAACTCGAACTGTATAGTTCGGGTTCGTACCGAATTTTGGGGTGTCCGTGACACGGACCCGAACCCGGACATTTTCGTAAAAGTCCGGGTTCGGGTTCGGTGTTCGTTGCTTTCTTGGCGCTTTTGTGACGCTTTCTTGGCGCTTTTTGAAAGGCTGCAAAGCAGCCAATCAACAAGCGTCATACTACTTGCCCCAAGAGGCCATCACAGCCATGCCTACTATTGGCATGGCTGTGATTGGCCAGAGCACCATGTGATCCAGCCTCTATTTAAGCTGGAGTCACATAGCGCCGCCCGTCACTCTGCTCTGATTAGCGTAGGGAGAGGTTGCGGCTGCGACAGTAGGGCGAGATTAGGCAGATTAACTCCTCCAAAGTACTTGATTAATCGATCGATCTGCAGCTGTGCATCATTGAGCTGCTAAAATTCAATTGCTCACTGTTTTTAGGCTGCCCAGACCGTTTGTCAGTCACTTTTTTCTGGGGTGATCGGCGGCCATTTTGTGTCTTGTGCGGTGCTGCGACCAAGTGCATCCAAGCTGCGACCAAGTGCATTTAACCCTCAATGGTGTGGTTGTTTTTTGGCTAAAGCCTACTTCAGGGTGAAGCTGTCACACCAAGTGCATTTAACCAGCAATAGTCTGTTTATTTTTTGGCCATATACTACATCAGGGGCAAGCTGCGCCTGTCACCAAGTGCATTTAACCCTCAATGGTGTGGTTGTTTTTTGGCTAAAGCCTACATCAGGGTGAAGCTGTCACACCAAGTGCATTTAACCAGCAATAGTCTGTTTATTTTTTGGCCATATACTACATCAGGGGCAAGCTGCGCCTGTCACCAAGTGCATTTAACCCTCAATGGTGTGGTTGTTTTTTGGCATATAGGGTATATAATATTCAAGGTGCACATAGGGTCATTCAGAATAACTTCACACACACGCTACTGTGCATTTCCAAGTCTAATTCTGTCACTAAATCCATACCGGTCACCCAGCGCCTAAATACTAGGCCTCAAATTTATATCCAGCTGAATTTGAATACAATACATTGGGCCAAATAATATTTTTGTTGTTGTGGTGAACGATAACAATGAGGAAAACATCTAGTAAGGGACGCGGACGTGGACATGGTCGTGGTGGTGTTAGTGGACCCTCTGGTGCTGGGAGAGGACGTGGCCGTTCTGCCACATCCACACGTCCTAGTGTACCAACTACCTCAGGTCCCAGTAGCCGCCAGAATTTACAGTGATATATGGTGGGGCCCAATGCCGTTCTAAGGATGGTAAGGCCTGAGCAGGTACAGGCATTAGTCAATTGGGTGGCCGACAGTGGATCCAGCATGTTCACATTATCTCCCACCCAGTCTTCTGCAGAAAGCGCACAGATGGCGCCTGAAAACCATCCCCATCAGTCTGTCACATCACCCCCATGCATACCAGGGAAACTGTCTCAGCCTCAAGTTATGCAGCAGTCTCTTATGCTGTTTGAAGACTCCGCTGGCAGGGTTTCCCAAGGGCATCCACCCAGCCCTTCCCCAGCGGTGGAAGACATAGACTGCACTGACGCACAACCACTTATGTTTCCTGATGATGAGGACATGGGAATACCACCTCAGCATGTCTCTGATGATGACGAAACACAGGTGCCAACTGCTGCGTCTTTCTGCAGTGTGCAGACTGAACAGGAGGTCAGGGATCAAGACTGGGTGGAAGACGATGCAGGGGACGATGAGGTCCTAGACCCCACATGGAATGAAGGTCGTGCCACTGACTTTCACAGTTCGGAGGAAGAGGCAGTGGTGAGACCGAGCCAACAGCGTAGCAAAAGAGGGAGCAGGGTGCAAAAGCAGAGCAGCCATCGCCAAGAGACTCCGCCTGCTACTGACCGCCGCCATCTGGGACCGAGCACCCCAAAGGCAGCTTCAAGGAGTTCCCTGGCATGGCACTTCTTCAAACAATGTGCTGACGACAAGACCTGAGTGGTTTGCACGCTGTGCCATCAGAGCCTGAAGCGAGGCATTAACGTTCTGAACCTGAGCACAACCTGCATGACCAGGCACCTGCATGCAAAGCATGAACTGCAGTGGAGTAAACACCTTAAAACCAAGGAAGTCACTCAGGCTCCCCCTGCTACCTCTTCTGCTGCTGCCACCTCGGCCTCTTCCTCTGCCTCTGGAGGAACGTTGGCACCTGCCGCCCAGCAAACAGGGGATGTACCACCAACACCACCACCACCTCCGTCACCAAGCGTCTCAACCATGTCACACGGCAGCGTTCAGCTCTCCATCTCACAAACATTTGAGAGAAAGCGTAAATTCCCACCTAGCCACCCTCGATCCCTGGCCCTGAATGCCAGCATTTCTAAACTACTGGCCTATGAAATGCTGTCATTTAGGCTGGTGGACACAGACAGCTTCAAACAGCTCATGTCGCTTGCTGTCCCACAGTATGTTGTTCCCAGCCGCCACTACTTCTCCAAGAGAGCCGTGCCTTCCCTGCACAACCAAGTATCCGATAAAATCAAGTGTGCACTGAGCAACGCCATCTGTAGCAAGGTCCACCTAACCACAGATACGTGGACCAGTAAGCACGGCCAGGGACGCTATATCTCCCTAACTGCACACTGGGTAAATGTAGTGGCAGCTGGGCCCCAGGCGGAGAGCTGTTTAGCGCACGTCCTTCCGCCGCCAAGGATCGCAGGGCAACATTCTTTGCCTCCTGTTGCCACCTGCTCCTTCTCGGCTTCCTCCTCCTCTTCTTCCACCTGCTCATCCAGTCAGCCACACACCTTCACCACCAACTTCAGCACAGCCCGGGGTAAACGTCAGCAGGCCATTCTGAAACTCATATGTTTGGGGGACAGGCCCCACACCGCACAGGAGTTGTGGCGGGGTATAGAACAACAGACCGACGAGTGGTTGCTGCCGGTGAGCCTCAAGCCCGGCCTGGTGGTGTGTGATAATGGGCGAAATCTCGTTGCAGCTCTGGGACTAGCCAATTTGACGCACATCCCTTGCTTGGCGCATGTGCTGAATTTGGTGGTGCAGAAGTTCATTCACAACTACCCCGACATGTCAGAGCTGCTGCATAAAGTGCGGGCCATCTGTTCGCGCTTCCGGCGTTCACATCCTGCTGCTGCTCGCCTGTCTGCGCTACAGCGTAACTTCGGCCTTCTCGCTCACCGCCTCATATGCGACGTGCCCACCAGGTGGAACTCCACCTTGCACATGCTGGACAGACTGTGCGAGCAGCAGCAGGCCATAGTGGAGTTTCAGCTGCAGCACCACTTCACCACCAATGACTGGGCCTCCATGCGAGACCTGTGTGCCCTGTTGAGCTGTTTTGAGTACTCCACCAACATGGCCAGTGGCGATGACGCCGTTATCAGCGTTACAATACCACTTCTATGTCTCCTTGAGAAAACACTTAGGGCGATGATGGAAGAGGAGGTGGCCCAGGAGGAGGAGGAGGAGGAAGAGGGGTCATTTTTAGCACTTTCAGGCCAGTCTCTTCGAAGTGACTCAGAGGGAGGTTTTTGGCAACAGCAGAGGCCAGGTACAAATGTGGCCAGACAGGGCCCACTACTGGAGGACGAGGATGAGGAGGAGGTGGAGGTGGATGAGGATGAAGCATGGTCACAGCGGGGTGGCACCCAACGCAGCTCGGGTCCATCACTGGTGCGTGGCTGGGGGGAAAGGCAGGACAATGACGATACGCCTCCCACAGAGGACAGCTTGTCCTTACCTCTGGGCAGCCTGGCACACATGAGCGACTACATGCTGCAGTGCCTGCGCAATGACAGCAGAGTTGCCCACATTTTAACCTGTGTGGACTACTGGGTTGCCACCCTGCTGGATCCACGCTACAAAGACAATGTGCCCACCTTACTTCCTGCACTGGAGCGTGATAGGAAGATGCTCGAGTACAAGCGCACGTTGGTAGACGCGCTACTGAGAGCATTCCCAAATGTCACAGGGGAACAAGTGGAAGCCCAAGGCCAAGGCAGAGGAGAAGCAAGAGGTCGCCAAGGCAGCTGTGTCACGGCCAGCTCCTCTGAGGGCAGGGTTAGCATGGCAGAGATGTGGAAAAGTTTTGTCAACACGCCACAGCTAACTGCACCACCACCTGATACGCAACGTGTTAGCAGGAGGCAACATTTCACGAACATGGTGGAACAGTACGTGTGCACACCCCTCCACGTACTGACTGATGGTTCGGCCCCATTTAACTTCTGGGTCTCTAAATTGTCCACGTGGCCAGAGCTAGCCTTTTATGCCTTGGAGGTGCTGGCCTGCCCGGCGGCCAGCGTTTTGTCTGAACGTGTATTCAGCACGGCAGGGGGCGTCATTACAGACAAACACAGCCGCCTGTCTACAGCCAATGTGGACAAGCTGACGTTCATAAAAATGAACCAGGCATGGATCCCACAGGACCTGTCCATCCCTTGTGCAGATTAGACATTAACTACCTCCCCTTAACCATATATTATTGGACTCCAGGGCACTTCCTCATTCAATCCTATTTTTATTTTCATTTTACCATTATATTGCGAGGCTACCCAAAGTTGAATGAACCTCTCCTCTGTCTGGGTGCCGGGGCCTAAATATATGCCAATGGACTGTTCCAATGTTGGGTGACGTGAAGCCTGATTCTCTGCTATGACATGCAGACTAATTCTCTGCTGACATGAAGACAGATTCTCTGTTACAGGACCTCTCTCCTCTGCCTGGGTGCTGGGCCTAAATATATGACAATGGACTGTTGCAGTGGTGGCTGACGTGAAGCCTGATTTTCTGCTATGACATGCAGACTAATTCTCTGCTGACATGAAGCCAGATCCTCTGTTACGGGACCTCTCTCCTCTGCCTGGGTGCTGGGCCTAAATTTATGAAAATGGACTCTTACAGTGGTCGGTGACGTGAAGCCTGATTCTCTGCTATGACATGAAGACTGATTCTCTGCTATGACATGAAGACTGATTCTCTGCTGACATGAAGCCAGATTGTCTGTTACGGGACCTCTCTCCTCTGCCTGGGTGCTGGGCCTAAATATCTGACAATGGACTGTTGCATTGGTGGCTGACGTGAAGCCTGATTCTCTGCTATGACATGCAGACTAATTCTCTGCTGACATGAAGCCAGATTGTCTGTTACGGGACCTCTCTCCTCTGCCTGGGTGCTGGGCCTAAATTTATGAAAATAGACTGTTGCAGTGGTGGGTGACGTGAAGCCTGATTCTCTGCTATGACATGAAGACTGATTCTCTGCTGACATGAAGCCAGAGTGTCTGTTACGGGACCTCTCTCCTCTGCCTGGGTGCTGGGCCTAAATTTATGAAAATGGACTCTTACAGTGGTGGGTGACGTGAAGACTGATTCTCTGCTATGACATGAAGACTGATTCTCTGCTGACATGAAGCCAGATTGTCTGTTACGGGACCTCTCTCCTCTGCCTGGGTGCTGGGCCTAAATTTATGACAATGGACTGTAGCAGTGGTGGCTGACGTGAAGCCTGATTCTCTGCTATGACATGCAGACTGATTCTCTGCTGACATGAAGCCAGATCCTCTGTTATGGGACCTCTCTCCTCTGCCTGGGTGCTGGGCCTAAATTTATGAAAATGGACTGTTGCAGTGGTGGGTGACGTGAAGCCTGATTCTCTGCTATGATATGAAGACTGATTCTCTGCTGACATGAAGCCAGATCCTCTGTTACGGGACCTCTCTCCTCTGCCTGGGTGCTGGGCCTAAATATCTGACAATGGACTGTTGCAGTGGTGGGTGACGTGAAGCCTGATTCTCTGCTATGACATGAAGACTGATTCTCTGCTGACATGAAGCCAGATTGTCTGTTACGGGACCTCTCTCCTCTGCCTGGGTGCCGGGGCCTAAATATCTGAGAATGGACTGTTCCAGTGGTGGGTGACGGGAAGCCAGATTCTCTGCTATGGGACCTCTCTCCAATTGATTTTGGTTAATTTTTATTTTAATTCATTTCCCTATCCACATTTGTTTGCAGGGGATTTACCTACATGTTGCTGCCTTTTGCAGCCCTCTAGCCCTTTCCTGGGCTGTTTTACAGCCGTTTTAGTGCCGAAAAGTTCGGGTCCCCATTGACTTTAATGGGGTTCGGGTTCGGGACGAAGTTCGGATCGGGTTCGGATCCCGAACCCGAACATTTTCGGGAAGTTCGGCCGAACTTCTCGAACCCGAACATCCAGGTGTTCGCTCAACTCTAGTCCTAAGTTTATTGGGCCTTACAAAATCTTGTCCGTCATCAATCCTGTTGCCTACCGTCTTAATCTTCCTCAGACTTGGAAGATCCATAATGTTTTTCATAAGTCCCTATTAAAACCTTATGTCCAACCCATTGTACCCTCCTCTTTGCCTCCTCCTTTGATTGTGGTTGATGGTAATCTTGAATTTCAGGTCTCTAGGATTGTGGATTCTCGTGTTGTCCGCGGTTCTCTCCAGTAGCTCGTTCATTGGGAGGGTTATGGTCCTGAGGGGAGGATGTGGGTCCCAGTGACGGACATTAAGGCCACTAATCTCATCAGGGCTTTCCATAGGTCCCATCCTGAGAAGGTGGGCTCTGAGTGTCCGGAGTCCACTCGTAGAAGGAGGGGTACTGTCACCGCCAGACATCTGAGAAGCTCTGACAGACGTTCTTCAGAACCTCCTGCTTGAGGTTCTTTTGTTTTGCTTTCGTTTTCTCATCTCGTTACCCTGTCTCAGCTGTCATCTAGTTGCACTGATTACATCCCTTTAAATCCCCTCCCATACTGCATCACTTTGCGGTTTATACAACTTCCTGGAGTGTGTACATGCTGGATGCTACAACTGATGCTTCTACAGATAAGTCTGTTCATTAATTTGTGTTTTCCTGTTTGCTTGATCCTAGGTGACCCTGACTCCCTCCGTATTAAGTGTAGGGAGCCGGTGGTCGTGTCCTTTCACTATTATAGGGTGTTCAGGTGTCATACATTTGAGGCACGAGGGCATGCAATTTTCTATCATAGAGATCTTTGCATGGGCTGAGAAGACAGGGAGAGTTTCAGGGCTTAAATAGGGGTCTCCCTTTTGTTCCTTAGTTTCGGATCAAGCCAGTCGGATCCTTATTTGTAACTTCTTGTTTTCTGTTACACCATCTGTGACAACCTCCTGCTAACAACTCCATTCTACTATATTACTCACTACAGAGTGTGGACCTCTTCCTAACAACTGCATAAGGGCCATGCACACAAATGTATGCCTTCCGAGACATAGCGTCCATGAGCAGGCCATATGTCCCAGAGCGGCATCAATCGTGTCCCATGATTATACGAGCCTGGGACAGTAATCCCGCGGGTAGCCTGACGAGCACTAGAGATGTCGCGAACATAAAACTTTCCATTCGCGAACGGCGAACGCGAATGTCCGCAAATGTTCGCGAACGGGCGAACCGCCATAGACTTCAATAGGCAGGCAAATTTTAAAACCCACAGGGACTCTTTCTGGCTACAATAGTGATGGAAACGTTTTTTCAAGGAAATATTTCTGCCAGAAGGGCATCCCTGAACTATTTGGCCATGTTCAGTGGCAAGTGAATGTATCTCTGGCACACAGTGTTGGTGCCAAGATACATCTCACCACAGACATGTGGTCTAGCAAACATGGGCAGGGAAGGTACATAACTTTTACTGCCCACTGGGTGAACCTTCTGATGTCTGTAAAGCATGCAACCCGTGGCACCCATGTAGATTTGGTGTTACCGCCACGGATTGCATGCAGGCCTGCCTCTTCTTCTCCTCCTCCTACTCCATCCTCTGTCTCTTCCTCGGCTGACTCCTTCTTTTGCACTGCTACCGCCTCTTCTGCTGCACCTCCTAGCTCTTCAAAACCTTTTCGAGGTGCCAGGTGAGACGTTGCCATGCTGTGCTGCGGCTGTTGTGCCTGGAAGCCAAGAGCCACACCGGTCCTGTGCTCCTTTTAGCTCTGCGATCACAGGCCGATCAGTGGCTAACCCCGCTCAATTTGACAGTTGGTAAAGTGGTGTGCCACAACGGTGCCAATCTGCTGAGCGTGCTGAAACAGGGCAAAATGACACAAGTGCCGTGCATGGCACACGTCCTGAACTTAGTCATGCAGCAATTCATTGCCAAATACACCGGGGTCCAGGACGTCTTACGTCAAGCCAGAAAAATCTCTGGCCATTTTAGAAGATCTTAGACAGCCATGGCTCGCCTTGCTGACGTTCAGCTGCGACACCACTTGCCTGTCACACATTTGATTTTTGACTGCCCGACGCGATGGAACTCCACCTTGTATATGCTTGATGGGCTGCTCCAGCAGAAACGTGACGTTAACGACTACCTATACGAACTCTGTGGCAGGACAGGTTCTGTGAGCCTGTTTTTTTTTCACTGCGCCAGTGGCTGCTCATGTGCGACGCATGCAGACTTCTGTGGCCATTTGATGAGATCACCAAACTAGTCAGTTGCAGCCAGGGCACCATCAGTGGCATCGTACCTTACACCTTCTTTCTGGAGCGTGCACTGCGTTGTGTCATTGATCAAGCCATCGAGGAGCAGGAAGATGAGGAAGTCGCAATGCTGAATGAATTCCCAGTGGGGGCTACTCCACCTGAGACAAGTCAGCAGGAGTCTGAAGAGGAGTCAGAGGAGGATGGTGCCTGGGGGGAGGAGGACGAGCAAGAACTTTTCTGGGATCCCTGGTGTTGTCCGTGGATGGAGGGAGGAGACCGAGGATGACATTCTCCTGGGCGAAGAGCAGGAGCCAGGTGGCTCTACCGCTTCCAGCCGCCCTCTGGATCCAGCCTCAGGGAATGCCTAGACCGACAGGTGTCTGATTACATCGGGTTAGCGGCTGATGTGGACACTCTGAGAAGCGAGGAACCCCTGGACTACCGGGTGTGCAGGCTTGACCTGTGGCCAGAGCTGGCACAATTTGCCATGGAACTCTTGGCTTGCCCCTCGTCCAGTGTCCTGTCCGAAAGGACGTTCAGTGCAGCAGGGGGGATTGTGACCGATAAGTGCACTCGCCCATCTATGTGGACTACCTCACATTTCTAAAAATGCATGGATCTTGGAGGAATTCAACACCTATTACAACCACGTTCAATTGAAATTCACCTATTACCATTGTTTTTTTTTCAAGAGGGGGGATTTCGTTAGCCATGTTTTTAATCCAATATTATATTTTTAGTTCTTTTAAACATATGTATTTGACATGTATTTGTACTGGCCTGCAGTAAAATTGATATCCAATGACCATCTAATATACCTCCAGCCAATAATCACTTGATGTCTTCTGTCCGGTGAATGCCTAATGTTTGGGGCCTGTACTCCACTGGCCTGCAGTAAAATTGATGTCCAATGACTGTCTAATATTCCTCCAGCCACATAATGACTTGATCTTTTCTGTACGGTGAATGCATGATTTTTGGGGCCTGTCATCTAACTGGCCAACAGTAAAATTGTTATACGGCGACCGCCTAATGTACCTCCAGCCACATAATCACTTGTTCTTTTCCGTCTGGTGAATAAATAATTTTTGGGGCCTGTAGTCCACTGGCCTGCAGGAAAATTGATATCCACTGACCGTATAATATACCTATAGCCACACAATCACTTGATGTTTTCTGTCTGGTTAATGCCTAATGTTTGGGACCTATACTCCCGTGGTCTAAAATAAATTATTTCTAGGCTCCAGCAGGGAACATTTTTGAGAGTTTCCCTTTAAGACACATAAAAATGGCTCCTGATTAAAATATATATTTTTTGTGGGAATTTTTACCATTGATCCCCCTCTGGTATGTCACTGTCCATGTTGTAGGATGATTTGTGCACTTCTAGTAAGTATTTGGTGGCTGCAAATATGACCTGAAGGTTATTCAGGTTTGCCTGCCATTAAAGGGAATGGGGCCCGCCGCGAACTTGCGGTTCGCGAACATTTGATCGCGTTCGCAAATCGTCCCGGCTGATGACTATCACTAATTGTTTTGCGCTTATCATTAACTCTTGGTGTGGTCTCTAATCTCCTTGCCATATGTGAGGGAAGCCATACTTTAAATACTTAGTTTTTCTGTTCATTATTATGGTTGAACTTCAAAGATATCAGCATTGTAAAATGCATCAATCTTCTCATTATAAGCTGGGATATCTTTAGTAATTTTCATTAACTGGTCATGTATTTTTACATTTAGCTTGGTGGCCCTATCATGTAATTTCCTCCTCCTGACTCCCTCAACCTCTATTTCTTCATCTACATCAGCTGGACTAGTGTCTGGAACGTAGAACGCACCCGTATTTCTTCCACTTTTTGTAAGAACAGAAACTTTTTTCAAACTGTGGTGTAATTTTGATATTAATTGTGTCCTAGTTTCCATCTGATCTTCCAGATCTTCTATGTGTTGTGCCAAAATGTGACAATTTGGACAATCATTACAATCGACCTCTAAATGTTCCTGTGTGTCTGTATTATGTGTATCTTTATTATTCACACATATACTATGTGTCTGAATCTGTGGCTGCCCGTCTTCAAGAACTAATATATTGAATATTTTGACCATATGCAACACATTTCTGAGCTTCTTCTGTAATTTATCTATACACAACAACTTTTAATCAATTCTTTTGTTCTCCTCTTCATATTGACTATATAAACTTGCCCATAATTGTGCATTAGTATGACTACTCACAACTCTAAACTCCAATTTACTTTTATCAGAATAAGAATCAAGAAATTCCATGACTTATTCAGATATTACAATGTCCTCGATGTCCCCTTCATGTCTTCTTCCACAGTCAATAGCAGGGTCTCTGTGTAGTAAATTCTTTCTTCACAGGCCTCCGTCTGTAATATGTCTGGGAAGTGATGCCCACAACAGATGTGTGGCTCACTCCCTCTCGAATAGATTCTTCTTTGCTTTTTGTTTTCCTAAAGCCTGTAAAAATAATTACTCTCTAGGCCCCCCTTTTCAAGCAGAAGGAAACCAAAAAAATCCATACTGGCTCGCCGCTGTTAACCACTTAAGGACCACAGGTTTATACCCCCCTAGTGACCAGGCCACTTTTTACACTTCGGCACTACACTACTTTCACCGTTTATCGCTCGGTCATGCAACTTACCACCCAAATGAATTTTACCTCCTTTTCTTCTCACTAATGGAGCTTTCATTTGGTGGTATTTCATTGCTGCTGGCATTTTTACTTTTTTTGTTATTAATCGAAATTTAACGATTTTTTTGCAAAAAAATGACATTTTTCACTTTCAGCTGTAAAATTTTGCAAAAAAAACGACATCCATATATACATTTTTCGCCAAATTTATTGTTCTACATGTCTTTGATAAAAAAAATGTTTGGGCAAAAAAAAATGGTTTGGGTAAAAGTTATAGCATTTACAAACTATGGTACAAAAATGTGAATTTCCGCTTTTTGAAACAGCTCTGATTTTCTGAGCACCTGTCATGTTTCCTGAGGTTCTACAATGCCCAGACAGTAGAAAACCCCCACAAATGACCCCATTTCGGAAAGTAGACACCCTAAGGTATTCGCTGATGGGCATAGTGAGTTCATAGAACTTTTTATTTTTTGTCACAAGTTAGCGGAAAATGATGATGATTTTATTTTTTTTATTTTTTCTTACAAAGTCTCATATTCCACTAACTTGCGACAAAAAATAAAAAATTCTAAAAACTTGCCATGCCCCTCACGGAATACCTTGGGGTGTCTTCTTTCCAAAATGGGGTCACTTGTGGGGTAGTTATACTGCCCTGGCAATTTAGGGGCCCAAATGTGTGAGAAGAACTTTGCAATCAAAATGTGTAAAAAATGGCCTGCAAAATCCGAAAGGTGCACTTTGGAATATGTGCCCCTTTGCCCACCTTGGCAGCAAAAAAGTGTGACACATCTGGTATCGCCGTACTCAGGAGAAGTTGGGGAATGTGTTTTGGGGTGTCATTTTACATATACCCATGCTGGGTGAGAAAAATATCTTGGTCAAATGCCAACTTTGTATAAAAAAATGGGAGAAGTTGTCTTTTGCCAAGATATTTCTCTCACCCAGCATGGGTATATGTAAAATGGCACCCCAAAACACATTCCCCAACTTCTCCTGAGTACGGCGATACCAGATGTGTCACACTTTTTTGCTGCCAAGGTGGGCAAAGGGGCACATATTCCAAAGTGCACCTTTCGGATTTTGCAGGCCATTTTTTACACATTTTGATTGCAAGGTACTTCTCACACATTTGGGCCCCTAAATTGCCAGGGCAGTATAACTACCCCACAAGTGACCCCATTTTGGAAAGAAGACACCCCAAGGTATTCCGTGAGGGGCATGGCGAGTTCCTAGAATTTTTATTTTTTGTCGCAAGTTAGTGGAATATGAGACTTTGTAAGGAAAAAAGAAAAAAAAAGAAAAATCATCATTTTCCGCTAACTTGTGACAAAAAATAAAACATTCTAGGAACTCACCATGGCCCTCACGGAATACCTTGGGGTGTCTTCTTTCCAAAATGGGGTCACTTGTGGCGTAGTTATACTGCCCTGGCAATTTAGGGGCCCAAATGTGTGAGAAGAACTTTGCAATCAAAATGTGTAAAAAATGGCCGGTGAAATCTGAAAGGTGCTCTTTGGAATGTGTGCCCCTTTGCCCACCTTGGCTGCAAAAAAGTGTGACACATCTGGTATCGCCGTACTCAGGAGAAGTTGGGGAATGTGTTTTGGGGTGTCATTTTACATATACCCATGCTGGGTGAGAGAAATATCTTGGCAAAAGACAACTTTTCCCATTTTTTTATACAAAGTTGGCATTTGACCAAGATATTTTTCTCACCCAGCATGGGTATATGTAAAATGACACCCCAAAACACATTCCCCAACTTCTCCTGAGTACGGCGATACCACATGTGTGACACTTTTTTGCAGCCTAGATGCGCAAAGGGGCCCAAATTCCTTTTAGGAGGGCATTTTTAGACATTTGGATCCCAGACTTCTTCTCACACTTTCGGGCCCCTAAAAAGCCAGGGCAGTATAAATACCCCACATGTGACCCCATTTTGGAAAGAAGACACCCCAAGGTATTCAATGAGGGGCCTGGCAAGTTCCTAGAATTTTTTATTTTTTTGCATAAGTTAGCGGATATTGATTTTTTTTTGTTTTTTTCTCACAAAGTCTCACTTTCCGCTAACTTAGGACAAAAATTTCAATCTTTCATGGACTCAATATGCCCCTCACGGAATACCTTGGGGTGTCTTCTTTCCGAAATGGGGTCACATGTGGGGTATTTATACTGCCCTGGCTTTTTAGGGGCCCTAAAGCGTGAGAAGAAGTCTGGAATATAAATGTCTAAAAATGTTTACGCATTTGGATTCCGTGAGGGGTATGGTGCGTCCATGTGAGATTTTATTTTTTGACACAAGTTAGTGGAATATGAGACTTTGTAAGAAAAAACAAAAACAAAAACAAACAAAAAATTTCCGCTAACTTGTGCCAAAAAAAATGTCTGAATGGAGCCTTACCAGGGGGGGGGGGGGGGGGGGGGGGTGATCAATGACAGGGGGGTGATCAATGACAGGGGGGTGATCAATGACAGGGGGGTGATCAATCATATAGACTCCCTGATCACCCCCCTGTCATTGATCACCCCCCCTGTCATTGATCACCCCCCTGTCATTGATCACCCCCCCTGTAAGGCTCCATTCAGACATCCGCATGATTTTTTACGGATCCATGGATACATGTATCGGATCCACAGAACGCATGCGGACGTCTGAATGGAGCCTTACAGGTGGGTTATCAATGACAGGGGGTGATCAGGGTAATCAGGGTGATCACCCCCCTGTCACTGATCACCCCCCCTGTAAGGCTCCATTCAGACATCCGCATGATTTTTTACGGATCCATGGATACATGGATCGGATCCACAAAACGCATGCGGACGTCTGAATGGAGCCTTACAGGGGGGTTATCAATGACAGGGGGGTGATCAGGGAGTGTATATGGGTGATCACCCGCCTGTCATTGATCACCCCCTGTAAGGCTCCATTCAGACGTCCGCATGTATTTTGCGGATCCGATCCATGTATCCATGGATCCGTAAAAATCATGCGGACGTCTGAATGGAGCCTTACAGGGGAGTGATCAATGACAGGGGGGTTATCAATGACAGGGGGTGATCAGGGAGTGTATATGGGTGATCACCCGCCTGTCATTGATCACCCCCCTGTAAGGCTCCATTCAGACGTCCGCATGATTTTTTACGGATCCATGGATACATGGATCGGATCCACAAAACGCATGCGGACGTCTGAATAGAGCCTTACAGGGGGGTTATCAATGACAGGGGGTGATCAGGGTAATCAGGGTGATCACCCGCCTGTCATTGATCACCCCCCTGTAAGGCTCCATTCAGACATCCGCATGATTTTTTACGGATCCATGGATACATGTATCGGATCCACAGAACGCATGCGGACGTCTGAATGGAGCCTTACAGGTGGGTTATCAATGACAGGGGGTGATCAGGGTAATCAGGGTGATCACCCCCCTGTCACTGATCACCCCCCCTGTAAGGCTCCATTCAGACATCCGCATGATTTTTTACGGATCCATGGATACATGGATCGGATCCACAAAACGCATGCGGACGTCTGAATGGAGCCTTACAGGGGGGTTATCAATGACAGGGGGGTGATCAGGGAGTGTATATGGGTGATCACCCGCCTGTCATTGATCACCCCCTGTAAGGCTCCATTCAGACGTCCGCATGTATTTTGCGGATCCGATCCATGTATCCATGGATCCGTAAAAATCATGCGGACGTCTGAATGGAGCCTTACAGGGGAGTGATCAATGACAGGGGGGTTATCAATGACAGGGGGTGATCAGGGAGTGTATATGGGTGATCACCCGCCTGTCATTGATCACCCCCCTGTAAGGCTCCATTCAGACGTCCGTATGATTTTTTACGGATCCATGGATACATGGATCGGATCCACAAAACGCATGCGGACGTCTGAATAGAGCCTTACAGGGGGGTTATCAATGACAGGGGGTGATCAGGGTAATCAGGGTGATCACCCGCCTGTCATTGATCACCCCCCTGTAAGGCTCCATTCAGACGTCCGTATGATTTTTTACGGATCCATGGATACATGTATCGGATCCACAGAACGCATGCGGACGTCTGAATGGAGCCTTACAGGGGGGTTATCAATGACAGGGGGTGATCAGGGTAATCAGGGTAATCACCCCCCTGTCACTGATCACCCCCCCCTGTAAGGCTCCATTCAGACATCCGCATGATTTTTTACGGATCCATGGATCGGATCCACAAAACGCATGCGGACGTCTGAATGGAGCCTTACAGGGGGGTTATCAATGACAGGGGTGATCAGGGTAATCAGGGTGATCACCCCCCTGTCACTGATCACCCCCCCTGTAAGGCTCCATTCAGACATCCGCATGATTTTTTACGGATCCATGGATACATGGATCGGATCCACAAAATGCATGCGGACGCCTGAATGGAGCCTTACAGGGGGGTTATCAATGACAGGGGTGATCAGGATAATCAGGGTGATCACCCCCCTGTCACTGATCACCCCCCTGTAAGGCTCCATTCAGACGTCCGTATGCTTTTTGCGGATCCGATCCATGTATCCGTGGATCCGTAAAAATCATACGGACGTCTGAACGGAGCCTGACAGGGGGGTGATCAATGACAGGGCGGTGATCAATGACAGGGGGGTGATCAGAGAGTTTATATGGGGTGATCATGGGTGATCAGGGGTTTATAAGGGGTTAATAAGTGACGGGGGGGTGTAGTGTAGTGTAGTGTGGTGTTTGGTGCGACTGTACTGACCTACCTGAGTCCTCTGGTGGTCGATCCTAACAAAAGGGACCACCAGAGGACCAGGTAGGAGGTATATTAGACGCTGTTATGAAAACAGCGTCTAATATACCTGTTAGGGGTTAAAAAATTCGGATCTCCAGCCTGCCAGCGAGCGATCGCCGCTGGCAGGCTGGAGATCCACTCGCTTACCTCCCGTTCCTGTGAACGCGCGCGTCTGCGTGCGCGCGTTCACAGGAAATCTCGGCTCACGCGAGATGACGCCAATCGGCGTTAGCGTAGCCTGGGAGCGCCGCGGAGATGACGCCTTTCGGCGTTAGCTTAGCGGTAAGTGGTTAAATATCGTCCAGCGCTTCTTAATTTTGCAAGAAATGCTTCAGAAGGAGCCCTACAAAATATGGAAAGCTCTTGATAAAAATTAAAATAATTTAATTCGTATAAAAAGAAAAGGTTACAAAACTTTGGAAGAAAAAGACAGATAAAGCACAACAAAAGAATCTCAAAAAGTAACAAGCAAGCAATTAAACAATTTAAAAGGAATGAAAAAGTAATTCCCCAAAATAAAATGTATGTGTGAATCTGTGTGTGTAGAGAGCTACAGGTGTCTGTCAGAGAATGCTCCCCAATGTCATGAGACGAAGCCCTTTTTAAAGTCTGCATCTCCACAGAGTCATATTGTAGCCTATATTTAACATTCTAAAAAACATATATGGTTAACAAGTAAAACCATTTACATCATGATTTTCCAAATAATCATTATTTGTTAAGCTAATAATATGTGCTGAGGAAGGAGAATTCCTAACCTTTCAAATACTATTGTCGTCTCAAGATCTGTCAGAAATTGACATTTGCTGGCCTCACATGGTCCTTAAAATAGCTAAAAAGAGTATGTTATTATACGACGACGACCTTAGCTGAGATTATAAAATATGCAGCCATCTCAACTGACTCTGTCAAAACTTTATATCCTATAGATGTATTAACTTTAGGAGAAGGAACCCGCTATGTAAGTGATGACGGAACTTTCCGCTTTTCTATGGTGGCCATTTTGGAGACTCTGACTGTATTTTGTGTTTAAATTTCTTAGCGCACAATAAGAAGATGGCGACCGGCCGCCTGACAATTTCAGTGACTTGCTAAAAACTGTATTAGTAAGTAGCTTTATGTTAAGATAAGATAAACTGTGTTTGTGTTAGCAGGAGCCCAATTAGCCATAATGAATAATGCAAAGTAAGGCTTCAGTGTTATCCAATTATGAGAGTTATTTGGATGTGTGTTCACCAATCATGATGATACTTTGAGAAGTTACACCCATCACACCCTGTTGAAAGGTGTTTAAATAAAGGGGCTTGACCCACCTTTAATGGGAATCTTGCTGAGTTCTAAACCTGTCTGCTGAACGCCATTATTCCCCCGTTGCGACGTCATTCACCTGTAACACTGTCACGGTGGCGAGTGGGGAAACCCCCCCCCCCCCCCATTGTACAATGTAGGGAATTTGGGAAAGCAGCTAGGCCTGGATGCTGGGATCGGGTAACTTCCTATAGCGTCCCTAATCCTCGCCCTGAATTGGATCATTTCCAGGATGTTTGCATTCGACCATCATAGCTTTTTCCAAAGCTTCAACCACTTTGAAGGCCCTAGAACCCTACAGGTGGAGACCCCCTGGTCATCATCCGGGTCCCCAACCGGTCGGACATGAACAATCTCTTTGTTACTTTCTTCCCTTAGAATGAATATTCCCCTCTTTATTCTTCTCCTCCTCAGAGGAGGAAAACAGTTTATCCTGAATTCTCCATCAGGGGCTTCCTCTTCAGACCTGCATTCCCGGGAACAATTACATCTCAGTCTTTTATGTCGTCCATAGGAGACTCTAGAGAGGTGACCACAGCTCTGTACAGACTGTTATATCAGAGAACTACAACCCCCAGCATGTCCAGACAATAATATATCAGAGGAGAGAACTACAACTCTCACAATGTCCAGACTGTTATATATCAGAGGAGAAGAGTACAGAATGTTATATGATATCTCAGAGGTAACACTCCAGGCTGTTATTGTAGGTTTCAGAGGCGAGAACTACAACTCCCAGCATGTCCAGACAGTAATATATCAGAGGAGAGAACTACAACTCCCAGCATTTCTCCAGTTCTGTAGGAAAGAAATCATAAATTGCTTTCTCCATACAAGGATCATCCCTCACAGGTCACATGACCACAAATACAGCTCCTCCTCCTTCTTATCTCCGCTCTACAGCTGACCCCGCCCCCTTCACTGATCACATGATGGTGACATCATCACAGGTCCTTCACCACCTCCTCTCCCCACTGCTGAGCCCCGCCCCCTGCACTGATCACATGACGGTGATGTCACCCCAGGTCCTTCAGCTCTGGCAGTGCAGCAGATACTGGGCAGGTCCTGGTCGGTAGTCAGGGCTCTTGTTCTCTCTGGTATCAGCCATTCCTCCAGCCTGCAGGTAAGATGAGCTGTGAGGAGACAGTGTGGTGGAGAGCTCAGACATGTCACCTCTGGAGATTCTCCTCCATTACACACAAGGAATCCTTCACCGCTCCTCAGCTTAGTATGATGGGGGGAGGAGTAGTGGGGATAGTGGGGGTTGTCATCATTCCCTGGCCCCTGACTGTCCTGGTGAGGGGCCCCTGCCTCCAGAAGGATAATGAATAGAGCGGGGGCCCGGCCTGAGCTCAGCTCTCTCCAGTCTCTTCTCTAGGAGTTCTCGACACAGCTGAGCACAGCCCAGAGGTGGGACCTGCATCTATCAGAGATCTCCATGTTGGGGCCCCTGGAATCCATGTGGTGGGGGCTCTGAGAAGCGGGGTGTCACCACCAGACATCTGAGAAGCTCTGACAGATGCCTTTCAGAACCTCCTCCTTGAGCTTCCTTTGTTTTGCTTTCAGTTCCTCATCTCGTTAGCCTCTCTCAGCTGTCATGTAGTTGTACTGATTGCATTCCTTTAAATTCCTCCCCATAGTGCATCAGTTTGCGGTTTATACTACTTCCTGGAGTGTGTGTGCATGCTGATCCTACTTCTCAGTCTTCTACAAGATAAATGTTGTGCATTCATTTGTGTTTTTCTGTTTGCTGGATCCCAGGTGACCCTGACTCCCTCCGTATCTAGTGTAGGGAGTCGGTGGTTATGTCCCCTCACTATTATAGGGTGTTCAGGTGTTATACAGTCAAGGTACGAGGATATGCGATCATCTACCATTGGGATTTTCGCATAAGCTGAGCATTAAGGGAGAGTGCCAGGTCTGATGCAGGGGTCTCCCTTTTTGTTCCTTAGTTTTGGATCCAGTCAGTCGTTTATTCATATTGTGTTTCCTTGTTTCCTGTACACCTTCTGTGACACGGGGCCCCTCCAGGCTCAGGAAGTGCGGTTCTGGAGGTGACATCTGGTCTTGTCCTCTGGATGATTTCCTCTCCTCTTCTCATAAAGGCGCCTGCAGTACTAGAAGCCTCCAGCTCCTCCAGTTCTCTCCTCTTCTCCTGAATGACCACCAAGGATGGACAGGAAGGAGATCAGCAGAAGAATATTAGACCTCACCTTGGAGATCATCTCCCTGCTGAGCGGAGAGGTAAACTTTTCTAGATTTCTCTCCTCTTTATTGTATTCTGTAACAAGTCAGACATCGGGAAGGAGAGTCCATCATAGGAAGTGTCCAGGGTCCTGGAGAACGGCCTCCAGACCTTCCAAGTGATGGAGAACCTGAAAACCAGCCCCCAATATGGTGAGTGATGTATCATGTGACCAGTGACTAATAGTCATGTTGTAGGAGCCATGAGGAGGTAAGTAGGCACGTTGTACCAGGAGGAGAGGGCCGGAGGAGAGCACATGGCCCCTGAAGGGTTTATTCCCTAAGTGTCTCTCTCCATCCACAGGAGTACACAATAGTGAAGAAGACATCGGGGGACTGTGTGACTCCCATCATCCATCTCCAGGAGTCAGGAGGGCGGAGCAGGACCCCTCCCCCCATCACAGAGCCTTATCCTCACCCCCTGATACATGAGCAGAAGATCCTAGAACTCACCCACAAGATGATGGAGCTGCTGACTGGAGAGGTGACACTGCTGGGAATGCTGGGAAATTCTCCAGTAACAGCACTGGAGGGGTCTGGGTGATGACGGTGTCATTGTGTTGTCAGGTTCCTATAAGGTGTCAGGATGTCACTGTCTATTTCTCCATGGAGGAGTGGGAGTATATAGAAGGACACAAGGACCTGTACAAGGAGGCCATGATGGAGGAGCACCAGCCTCTTATATCACAGGGTAAGAGCCGTCATGTGCAGTGTATACACGTGTGTGCAGTGACATGTAATGGAGGAGCACCAGCCTCTTATATCACAGGGTAAGAGCCGTCATGTGCAGTGTATACACATGTGTGCAGTGACATGTAATGGAGGAGCACCAGCCTCTTATATCACAGGGTAAGAGCCGTCATGTGCAGTGTATACACGTGTGTGCAGTGACATGTAATGGAGGAGCACCAGCCTCTTATATCACAGGGTAAGACCCGTCATGTGCAGTGTATACACGTGTGTGCAGTGACATGTAATGGAGGAGCACCAGCCTCTTATATCACAGGGTAAGAGCCGTCATGTGCAGTGTATACACGTGTGTGCAGTGACATGTGATGGAGGAGCACCAGCCTCTTATATCACAAGGTAAGACCCGTCATGTGCAGTGTATACACATGTGTGCAGTGACATGTAATGGAGGAGCACCAGCCTCTTATATCACAAGGTAAGAGCCGTCATGTGCAGTGTATACACGTGTGTGCAGTGATATGTAATGGAGGAGCACCAGCCTCTTATATCACAAGGTAAGAGCCGTCATGTGCAGTGTATACACGTGTGTGCAGTGACATGTAATGGAGGAGCACCAGCCTCTTATATCACAAGGTAAGACCCGTCATGTGCAGTGTATACACGTGTGCGCAGTGACATGTAATGGAGGAGCACCAGCCTCTTATATCACAAGGTAAGAGCCGTCATGTGCAGTGTATACACGTGTGTGCAGTGACATGTAATGGAGGAGCACCAGCCTCTTATATCACAGGGTAAGAGCCGTCATGTGCAGTGTGTACACGTGTGTGCAGTGACATGTAATGGAGGAGCACCAGCCTCTTATATCACAAGGTGAGATCCGTCATGTGCAGTGTATACACGTGTGTGCAGTGACATGTAATGGAGGAGCACCAGCCTCTTATATCACAGGGTAAGAGCCGTCATGTGCAGTGTATACACGTGTGTGCAGTGACATGTAATGGAGGAGCACCAGCCTCTTATATCACAGGGTAAGAGCCGTCATGTGCAGTGTGTACACGTGTGTGCAGTGACATGTAATGGAGGACACCAGCCTCTTATATCACAGGGTAAGAGCCGTCATGTGCAGTGTGTACACGTGTGTGCAGTGACATGTAATAGAGGAGCACCAGCCTCTTATATCACAAGGTAAGATCCGTCATGTGCAGTGTATACTCGTGTGTGCAGTGTGGGGAACCGTACTCACTTGACTAGTGTACAGAGGCAGGGACACCAAATGTTCAACAAAAGTCCTCTTTATTTAGGCTTTTTCATCAAAAGTTCAGCCAGTACATCCGGATCGCAGCCGAGTCAAACAGTTGTAGCACAGTTTGACAGTGTTACTTCACACTGTGTGCCTTTCCTCCAGACTGAGACCCACCTAAGATCCAGCAACAGGATTAAATAGGATCCCTGGACATGAGCATGCCTCAAGTCCCGGACTGGAACCAGGGGAACAGGCACCCACCCAACACATTGCCGGTCCCCAGTAAAAGCCCGCCCTGAACCAGCTACACTATCTATTTTCTGTGTCCACCAGCTAACTTAGTGGAAACCTAGACTAGGGCTTTTGCTCCACCAAGGCCGGGGTACCTTGGTGGTACTTACCTGGTAAGCAAGCCGCTTTAGAATGCTTCCTGCAACAATATGGATGAAACATATCTCCCCCCCCCATAGATGACTCCTGTCACCGCCTCACATAACCCCCCCCCCTTTTTAAAACCTGTGGGGTGAACACATGCCATACAGTGGACTCTGGACAGGGCGTCCGCATTCCCCTGCAGCGTCCCCGACCTGTGTTCCACTGTAAACTTAAAATTTTGCATGGAGAGGAACCATCTGGTGACCCGAGCATTCCTCTCCTTTGCCTGACTCATCCACGTGCAAGGTAAGTGATTGGTCACCAGGCGGAACGTCCTTCTCAGCAGATAATAGCGTATAGATTCAAGTGCCCATTTGATGGCGAGACACTCCCTCTCCACTACACTATACCTGGATTCAGCTGGCGTTAGTTTGCGGCTCAGGAAACTAATGGGATGCTCCTCCCCGTTAACCTCCTGAGACAGCACTGCACCAGACCTACTTCAGAGGCATCTGTCTGTACAATAAACTCTTTATTGAAGTTGGGTGTAACTAGGACCGAGATCCCACACAACACCGACTTCAGTGACCAGAAGGCCTCCGCTTCCTGAACACTCCAGCGGATCATCACAGACTTCCGTCCTTTCAGGAGGTCCATTAACGGAGAAGACAATGTTGCAAAATTGATAATAAACCTCAGTTAATATCCCACTAACCCTAAAAAAGCTTTTTACCTGCCTCATCGTAAGGGGTCTGGGCCAGTTCTGTATGGCTTCTATTTTATTTACCTGAGGTTTAATGACTCCCTGTCCAATTACATACCCAGGTACCAAGTTTCTTTCAACCCTATTGTACATTTCTTCTGGTTGGCGGTCAACCCCACTTTCTGGAGAGAGTCTACCACCTTGGGTAAGTGACTCTCTCAGTCCGTGCTAAACACTACAATATCATCGAGATAGGCCGAAGCATACTGACGATGGTGCTGTCCCCAAACAGACTCTCCCTATCTCTCCAGGGTTTTAGTAAGGTAACATGGTATACCTGCTCTGGCTTTCACCGACCCGGCTGGTATACCTTGTAGTTCACTGGTCCTACTTTCTCCATCACTTCGTAGGGTCCCTGCCACCTAGCAAGGAATTTACTGTCGACCGTGGGCACAAGTACCAGTACCTGGACGCCCGGGTTAAAAGTCCTTACCTGGGCGGCCTGGTTGTATACCTGACTCTGGGCCAGTTGTGCCGCCTCCATATGCTCCCGGACAATCAGCAGAACTGTCCCTATTCTTTTTTGCATTTTCTCTATGTGTTCTATAACACTCTTATGTGGGGTGGGCTGTTGCTCCCATGCTTCTTTAGCTACGTCAAGCAACCCCCGAGGATGTCTGCCGTAGAATAGTTCAAAGGGCGAGAACCCAGTGGAGGCCTGGGGCACTTCTCACACAGCGAATAATACATACGGCAGTAAAAGATCCCAGTCCTTCCCATCTTTGGACACGGGTCTCTTGAGCATGATCTTTAAAGTTTTGTTAAACCTTTCCACAAGTCTGTCTATTTGGGGATGGTAAACAGACGTGTGTAAGTGTTTAACATTTAACAATCGGCAGAGCTCCTTCATGACCTTCGACATGAAGGGAGTCCCCTGGTCTGTCAATATCTCCTTAGGTATCCCTACCCGAGAGAACATGCCCATTAATTCTTTGGCTATAAGCTTAGCCGATGTGTGGCGCAGTGGAATTGCCTCAGGATATCTGGTAGCGTACTCTAAGACCACCAAGATATGTTGGTGACCTCTGGCCGACTTATTTATGGGGCCTACCAGATCCATGGCTATCCTTTAAAACGGTACCTCTATGATTGGCATAGGTACCAATGGGCTACGATAATGGGGCTGGGGGCTGGTTATCTGACACACAGGACAGGACTGATAGAACCTCTTACCCTCATATATCCCGGGCAAAAAAAAGCTGCAATATTCGCTCTTGGGTCTTTTTCACCCCCAGATGACCTCCCAGTACATGCGTGTGGGCCAAGTCTAACACCATCCAGCATCTATTACCTCTTGTTGCACCTTATCCACCCTGTACAATAGGTCTTGGTTAAAAGCCAGGTGGGGAAACACAGATTTGGCTCCTGGGTGCTGAGCCACGCTATTGATTACGGTTACCCCTTCTCTCGCCCGCATCAATGTAGGATCCTGGAGCTGGGCTGTCCTGAACGTTTCTCGGGACACCTCCAGATCTGGGATGGATCGGGTCTCTACCATCTCACCAGCCAACACCTCTAGGGGAAACCTATCAGGATTACACTCTATATCTGTGGTGGTGACCCCCATGGCTGGTACCCCAGCATCGGGGTCGTCAGGTTCAGAGCCCGGACAGTTTTCCCCCCCTAAGAGAATGCGTACCGTTCTTCCACAGTGTCTAGAACATGGGTAAGTCTCTGCCCAAAATGGCGTCATAAGGGAGATGTCTCCCCACCCCGACAACATATTGTACTTCCCTGCCTGACGCGGACAGGGTAACCCTTATTGTGGGATACTCCCGGAGGTCTCCATGGATATAGACTATGGCTATTTTCTGATTTCCTGGTACAGTCCTGATCAAAAGTTTAAGACCACTTGAAAAATGGCAAAAAATCATATTTTACATTGTTGGATCTTAACAAGGTTCCAAGTAGAGCTTCAACATGCAACAAGAAGAAATGGGAGTGAGACAAAACATTTTTTGAGCATTCAATTAATTGAAAATAACGATTAAACTGAAACAGGCTGTTTTTCAGCTGATCCAAATTTTTAGGACCACATGTCTTTAAAAGGCCAAATCTGTGCAAAGATGTGGATTCATTGTCATTTTCTGTCAGGTAGTCACACGTTGTGATGGCAAAGGCAGAAAAACTCTCCCTTTTTGAACGTGGTCGGGTTGTTGAACTGCATAAGCAGGGTCTCTCACAGCGCGCCATCGCTGCTGAGGTGGGACGCAGTAAGACAGTCAGTTGGAATTTCTTAAATGATCCTGAAAGTTATGGAACAAAAAAGTTAAGTGGTAGACCCCAAAAAATGTCATAAGCACTGAGCCGGAGGATCCAATTGGCTGTCCGTCAAGACACTGGACGATCCTCGGCCCAAATTAAGGCCCTTACTGGTGCTGACTGCAGCCCCATAACCATCAGACAGCATCTGAGACTGAAGGGCTTCAAAAACCAAAAACGTCTTCAAAGACCTCGTCTCAGTGAACGCCACAGAACTGCTCGCTTGGACTTTGCAAGAGAGCACCAAACATGGGACATTCAAAAGTGGAAGAAAGTTTTATTCTCTGATGAGATTTTTTTTTACCTTCATGGTCCTGATGGTTTCCAACGTTACTGGCATGACAAGCAGATCCCACTGAGATGTTTTCTATGCGCCACAGTGGAGGGGGCATCATAATGGTCTGGGGTGCTTTTTCCTTCAATGGAACAATGGAGCTTCAGGAAGTGCAGGGGCGTCAAACGGCCGCTGGCTATGTCCAGATGTTGCAGAGAGCATTCCTCATGACTGAGGGCCCTCGTCTGTGTGGTAACGACTAGGTTTTTCAACAGGACAACGCTACAGTACACAATGCCCTCAGGACAAGGGACTTCTTCCAGGAGAATAACATCAATCTTTTGGCCCATCCTGCGTGTTCGCCTGATCTAAATCCAATTGAGAACCTTTGGGGATGGGTGGCAAGGGAACTTTACAAAAATGGACAACAGTTCCAGACAGTAGATGGTCTTCGTGCAGCCATCTTCACCACTTGGAAACGCTTGCATAAAGAATGCCAAAATGAATTTTTGAAGTGACCAACAATAACGGCGGAGCTACTCATTACTGAGTTCATGTTTGGAAGTTGGATTTCTGTTTTGGGGGGGTTTAGTTTTTTTGGGAGGTGTGGTCCTAAACTTTTGATCAGCTGAAAAACAGCCTGTCTCAGTTTATTCGTTGTTTTCATTAAATTGAATGCTCAAAAAATGTTTTGTCTCACTCCCATTTCTTCTTGTTGCCTGTTGAAGCTCTACTTGGAACCTTGTTAAGATCCAGCCATGCTAAATATGATTTTTTGCAATTTTTCAAGTGGTCTTAAACTTTTGATCAGAACTGTATTTCTTCTGAAATCAGTGACTCATGCACAAGGGTTACCAGGCTCCCAGAATCCAGCAGTGCCTGGACCGAGTACCCATTAACAGAGACCTGGCACAAGGGAGGCGTATCAGCGGCCAGCAGGGGGTCAGCAATACACACAGGTTGTGCATAGAATGAGGACCGGCGAGCGAACCCGCAGTCCATGGGTTCAGAAGTCATAGGGCAGTTAGCCGCAACATGTCCTGGACCTTGGCAGTGCCAGCACCGAATCACAGTGGCCTCGCGGGTCCCCGCTACTCGCCTCACAGGAGTTTTGTTAGTGTCCCCCCCATAGAAGGCTGGGTCCTTGTTCCAGGCTCCCTAGGCTGGGAGGTGGGCTGGTGTGTCTCTCTCAACTGAGCAGAGTCCCGCATCAAGTCCTGGGTCGCCATATACCGCTCGACCAGGTTAACCAACTGATTAAGGTTGCCTGGATCTCCTTGGCCCACCCAGCACTGTATGGCCCTCGGCAGCATGCGCACAAAGCGGTCCACTACCACCCGCTCAATCATTTGTGAGGGCTCAAGTTCTCTGGCTGGAGCCACTTCTTCACCAGGTGCAGCAAGTCATATGCCTGAGACCTGGTGGGCCGGGTCTCTGAAAAAGCCCACTGGTACACCCTTTGTGCGCGAACATATGTGTTAACCCCCATCCAAGGCAAGACCTCACTTTTAAGTTTCTCATAGTCCTGGGCGTCCTCACGACTGAGGTCAAAATAGGCTTTCTGGGGGCGTCTCCTACCAGGCACGGTGCCACCACCTCAGCCTACTGTTCAGATGGCAGGTTTTCCCGCTCCGCCGTCCTTTCAAATACCGTTAGGAACGCCTCCCCGTCGTCCTCAGGACTCATTTTTCTCAGCGCTGACCGGACTTTATCTCTGGCAGCAGACGGAAACGGGGTCACTGCAGGTGGGGTTCCTTGCTGGGATGCTCGCAGGGACTCTTGCATGGCCGCCATCTGTTAAATCAACAGGCTGTTTGTCTGTTGTTGCTAGGCATTCGCTGCTTGCCGTTGTGCATTGCACTCGGCTTATTGGGCATTGGCCCGTACCAGCTGCTGTAGTATTGTCTCCATTTGATCCGCTGTCTTATGGCAAAACTTAGCTGGCTTTATGAAGGACATGCACAATAGTGTTTGCCTCACTGCTCACTTGACCGGATCCGACACCACTTATGGGGAACCGTACTCACTTGACCAGTGTACAGAGGCAGTGTGCCACCACCAGACATCTGAGAAGCTCTGACAGATGCCTTTCAGAACCTCCTCCTTGAGCTTCCTTTGTTTTGCTTTCAGTTCCTCATCTCGTTAGCCTCTCTCAGCTGTCATGTAGTTGGACTGATTGCATCCCTTTAAATTCCTCCCCATAGTGCATCAGTTTGCGGTTTATACTACTTCCTGGAGTGTGTGTGCATGCTGATCCTACTTCTCAGTCTTCTACAAGATAAGTGTTGTGCATTCATTTGTGTTTTTCTGTTTGCTGGATCCCAGGTGACCCCGACTCCCTCTGTATCTAGTGTAGGGAGCCGGTGGTCGTGTCCCCTCACTATTATAGGGTGTTCAGGTATTATACAGTCGAGGTACAAGGATATGCGATCATCTACCTTTGGGATTTTCGTATAGGGCAGTAAGGGAGAGAGCCAGGTCTGATGCAGGGGTCTCCCTTTTGTTCCTTAGTTTTGGATCCAGTGAGTCGTATATTCATTTTGTGTTGTCTTGTTTCCTGTACACCTTCCGTGATATTATAAACTGCCAAAACCGTCTCAAGCATGGATCCGGTTTCACTTTTGACTGAACGCTTGCAGGGTCTTTCATTGGAGGTAGCAGATCTCCGTAAGACTCTTTCTCAGTTTCAAGTGACCGGTTCAGCTTGCGTTCATGGAGTTTGTTCTGAGCCTAAGATCTCGCTCCCGGATACGTTCTCCGGGGGTAGTGAGAATTTTGTGCGTTTTAGAGAGGCTTGCAAACTCCATTTTCGCCTTCTTCCCCATTCCTCTGGTGATGAGGAACGGAGGGTGGGGATCATTATATCGCTGCTCAGGGATAACGCTCAGTCCTGGGCCTTTTCGCTGCCGGTGGGGGCACGGCCCCCCCGTTCAGTGGATGAATTCTTTTTAGCCCTGGGTCAGATATATGATGATCCGGATCGTATTGCTTTGGCT
This sequence comes from Bufo gargarizans, assembly GCF_014858855.1. Taxonomy (NCBI): domain Eukaryota; kingdom Metazoa; phylum Chordata; class Amphibia; order Anura; family Bufonidae; genus Bufo; species Bufo gargarizans. Next base: position 171,383 of record NW_025334661.1, on the reverse strand, counting down.
GAGTCTAGACTACGTCTGTTATGCCAGGGTAAACAATCCGAAGAGATATACTGCTCAGAATTTCGGAGATGGGCATCTGATACTGGTTGGAATGATGCTGCACTCTGAAGTCAATTTTACCATGGTCTTTCAGAGGGATTGAAAGATGCATTTGCCTTTCATGAGAGGCCTACCTCCTTGGACTCTGCCATGTCTCCTTCCTGTCATACTCCCAGGACAGTGCAGCGGTCTCATTCTGTGCGCAGGGGTCTCAGTCGCTGTCAACCCCTTCTGAGCAGGAGCCCATGCAGCTGGGGTTGATTGCCTCTGACAATAGAAGATTCAGCCTGCATGGGAAGGTTTGTTTTTGTTGTGGAGGTATAAATCATTTGGCAAATGTTTGTCCCTCTAGGAGATTCAGGCAGTTTTTTGGGGAGTAATAAAGAAACAAAAAGGAAACAATCCTTTAAAAATGTTCCTTCTGTTAACATTGGCAGGGTTGAGGCGGAAATTGAAGGTTTTCCGTTTGCTTGTAGTTTCTGTTTTGTCCTGCCTGCCAGGGTAGCGCTAGAGAGCAAGAACATTTTTTGTGAGATTTTTGTGGATAGTGGAGCAGCGGTCAATCTCATTGATAATCAATTTGCGATAACTCATGGTTTCCAGGTATGCACTTTGGGAAAGGATATTCCTGTTTTTGCTATTGATTCCGCTTCACTTTCTCAGAAATCATTAAAGGGCATAGTTTACAATATCCGTTTAATTGTGAGTGATGCTCATGTTGAGGATGTGTCATGTTTCGTCCTTAGCGGATTGCCTACTCCTCTAGTGTTGGGGCTACCCTGGCTCACTAAACATAACCCCACCATTGATTGGCAAGCGAGGCAAATAAATGGTTGGAGTGACTTTTGCAGAGAGAATTGCCTCACAGCATCTGTTTCCGAGGTTTCTACTAAGACTGTACCATCTTTTCTCTCTGAATTTTCGGATGTCTTCTCTGAGAGTGGAGTTCAGGATTTGCCCCCGCACAGGGAGTACGATTGCCCTATTAATCTCATCCCAGGCGCCAAGCTGCCTAAATCTCGTTTATACAATCTCTTTCAACCTGAAAGGGTCGCTATGCGTGCTTATATCTCTCAGAGTCTGAGAAAAGGACACATACGACCCTCGAAGTCACCTGTTGCCGCTGGTTTTTTCTTTGTTAAGAAAAAAGATGGTTCTTTAAGACCTTGTCTGGATTTCAGGGAGCTGAACAGTATCACAATTCGTGACCCTTATCCGCTTCCTGTCACGGAACCATGAACCAGACGTACAACAAGAGATAAGTGGAAATAAGAAGGCTTTATTGAAAATCAAGCAGTGAGGCAAAAGTCCAAACGGATGGCTAAACCGAAGCAGGGTCTTGCGAAGCCAGAGATCAGGAACCAGAAGGGTAGTCAGACGAAGCCTGGATCAGGAACCAGCAGAGTAGTCAGACGAAGCCAGGATCAGGAACCAGAAGCAGCAGCAATCTTAGAAGCATGTGTACACAGGAGGACCAAGCAAGGAACTGAAGCCACAGACCTCCTATATGTGTGAGCTAGGCATCCAGCTCCTCCCAGTGGGAAGGAGAGGCCGCAGGGTGGGAGGCTACAAGAAACCCAGAAACCAAGATGGCCGCCAGCACATGTCAAACGAAGGAGAACAGCAAGAAGGTAAGACCATGACAGTACCTCCCCCTCAAGGGCCCCTCCTCCGCGGAGTAAAGAACGGTTTCTGAGGGAAGCGTGCGTGGAAGGCTCGGAGCAAGGCAGGAGCATGGACATCTGCGGAGGGAACCCAGGAACGCTCCTCTGGACCATAACCACGCCAATGGACCAAAAACTGCACCCGGCCGCGGACCAGGCGTGAGTCCAGGATATTGCTCACCTCATACTCCTCACGATTGCCCACTTGGACCGGACGAGGCCGAGGAACCGAGGAGGTGAAACGATTACACACCAGTGGCTTCAACAGGGAGACATGAAACACGTTGGAGATCCGCATGCCAGGAGGAAGCGCAAGGGCATAGGCTACCGGGTTTACCCTGCGAAGCACTCGGAAGGGACCAACAAAGCGAGGCGCCAGCTTGGGAGTGGGCACTCGAAGGTTGAGGTTGCGGGTGGACAACCATACGCGGTCTCCGACCTGGTAGGAGGGAGCGGGCGCTCGTCTGCGATCAGCCTGGAGTCTCTGGCGCTGCGCAGAGACCTCAAGGGACCTCTGGATCTGTACCCAAGAAGCACGTAGGACGGAAAGGTGATCCTCCACAGCCGGAATATCCTGGGGAGAGAATACCTCCGGTAACACGGCAGGTTGGAACCCATAATTGGCCATGAAGGGAGACGTCCCAGAGGAAGAGTTCACCGCCGTGTTCCTGGCAAACTCAGCCCAAGGCAGGAGGTCAACCCAATTGTCTTGGTGATCGGAGACATAGCAACGAAGGAATTGCTCCAAGGCCTGATTGGATCGTTCTGCGGCCCCATTGGACTGAGGGTGGTAGGCCGAGGAGAAAGAGAGATGAATCCCCAACTGGGAGCAAAAGGCGCGCCAGAACCTGGACACAAACTGACTCCCCCGATCCGACACAATCTCCTTGGGCAAACCGTGCAACCGGAAGACCTCCCTGGCAAAAATCGAGGCCAACTCTTGTGCAGAGGGTAACTTCTTGAGAGGAACACAGTGGCACATTTTGGAAAACCGATCCACAATCATGAGAATGACCGTATGGCCTCGGGATGCAGGGAGGTCCACAATGAAATCCATCCCCAGGTGTGACCATGGACGCTCCCCGGTGGCTATGGGTTGCAAAAGGCCCAACGGAAGGTGCCGAGGGGACTTACTCTGGGCACAAACGGAGCATGCCGCTACATATGCGGCGATGTCGGAACGTAGAGAAGGCCACCAGAACAGACGTGAAACAGCCCAGGACAGTTGATTCTTTCCAGGATGCCCCGCGGCCTTGGAGTTATGGTAGGTTCGCAACAACCGAGTGCGCAACTCCTCAGGCACAAAACATCTGCCGTTGGGTCTCCCAGAGGGAGCACCAGATTGAGCCGCCAAAATCTGCTCACCCAGGGGAGAGGTCAGGCTGGTGCGAATGGCGGCCAGGATCTGATTCGGAGGTATGACCGAAGTCGGAATCGACTCCTCCCCGGACAGCTCGGAGTACTGCCGTGATAAGGCATCCGCTCTGATGTTCTTGGAGCCGGGTAGGTAGGAGACCACGTAATTAAAACGTGACAAGAACAGAGCCCATCTGGCCTGACGTGGTGTCAATCTCTTGGCCTCAGAGAGGTAGGTCAGATTCTTGTGGTCCGTCAGGATGAGAACCGGAACCACCGAGCCCTCGAGCAAGTGCCTCCATTCTTTAAGGGCCTGCACGATGGCCAATAACTCCCTGTCACCAATCTGATAGTTGCACTCCGCGGAAGACAGTTTCCGGGAGTAAAACCCACAAGGAAGCAGAGGACCCTCTGGTGTTCTACGCTGAGACAGAAGGGCACCTACTCCCGTCTCAGACGCGTCCACCTCGAGGACAAAAGGCAACCCAGGGTTGGGATGCGACAGAATCGGAGCCGACACAAAGGCGGACTTTAGAGCCTCAAAAGCTCGGATGGCCTCGAGCGGCCAGACCTGGGGATTACTGCCCTTCCTGGTCAGATCCGTGAGAGGCTTGGCTAGCATGGAAAAGTCCCTGATGAACTTCCGATAATAATTGGCGAAGCCCAAAAAGCGCTGCAGGGCACGAAGACCACTGGGCTGGGGCCACTGTAAGACAGCCGAAACCTTCTCAGGATCCATGGAGAACCCCTCAGCGGAAATGATGTAACCTAAGAAGGTTACCTGGGATCGGTGAAATTCGCATTTCTCAAGCTTACCGAACAGCTTGTTCTCTCGTAACCGTTGCAACACTCGTCTGACATCCAGAATGTGGGCCTCCCTGGATTCAGAATATACCAAGATGTCATCCAAATAGACCACCACACACTGCTGCAACAGGTCACGGAAAACATCGTTGATGAATTCCTGGAAGACTGCGGGCGCATTGCACAACCCAAAGGGCATAACCAAGGATTCATAATGACCGGTCCTGGTGTTAAACGCGGTCTTCCACTCATCGCCCGCCTTGATCCTTACCAGGTTATATGCCGCCCTCAGGTCGAGTTTGGTAAAGACCGTGGCCCCTTTGAGGCGATCGAACAGCTCGGAAATCAAGGGTATCGGGTAAGTGTTCTTGATCGTGATGCGATTGAGACACCTGTAATCGATGCAAGGCCTCAACTCACCGCCCTTCTTTTTCACAAAGAAAAATCCAGCCCCTGCCGGGGACGAGGATTTGCGAATGTGTCCGCGTGAAAGCGCCTCCCTCACGTACTCCTCCATGGCCTCATTCTCCGCTACCGACAGTGGATAGACTTTGCCACGAGGAGGAACGGCACCGGATTGTAACTCTATGGCACAATCGTATGGGCGGTGCGGAGGTAGGGCAACCGCACGCACCTTATCAAATACATCCCGGTACTCCTCGTATTCAGGAGGCAACAGAGAGTCCGAGGAAGTACACAGCAACTTGACAGGCCCATGGATGCAACTAGCCCCACACTGCGGTGACCACGAGAGGATCTCGGCCGATCTCCAATCGAAAGTCGGATTATGCTTCTGGAGCCAGGGGTACCCCAAGACCACCGAGTAGTGTGGAGACGAAATAACCTGGAGACAGACCGACTCTCTGTGAACGGCACCAATGGCCATCCCCACTGGAAGGGTCTCCTGAGTCACGTGTGGCGGCAGAAGGGGTCTGCCGTCTATCGCCTCAAGAGCCAGTGGGGAACCTCGAGGCTGCAGAGGAATGGAATTGGCGGCAGCGAACACACTATCAATGAACAAACCACCAGCACCAGAGTCCACCAACGCCTGGGTCGTCACCGAGCCCCCGACCCAGGAGAGGACAACAGTAATCAGTGGTTTGTCAACACGGGAAACCGGGGACGAGGAGACTCCACCCAAGATCTGCCCCCGACAGGATCTCAGGTGCGAGCGTTTCCCGGACGGTTCGGGCATGCCAACCGAAAATGCCCACCGAGACCACAGTACATGCATCGGCCCTCGCGTCTCCGGAGTACCCTCTCCCCCTCGGACAGGCGAGCAAACCCCAGCTGCATGGGTTCACCCCCAGACAAGTCATCCCCAGGAGGCGTGGGAGGAGAGGGAGGCACGGGTGGGACAGCAAACGTAGGCGCCAATCTGTTAGAAGACCTCCGCAGGCTCTCCTTAAAGGAAGGTCTCTCCCTGAGTCTGGTGTCAATCAAAATCAGGAAAGAAATAAGAGACTCGAGCTCCACTGGTAGGTCCTTAGCTGCAACCTCATCCTTCAAGGCATCCGAGAGACCATGAGAGAAAGCAGCGACCAGAGCCTCATTATTCCAGCCCACCTCTGCTGCCAGGGTACGAAACTCAATGGCGTATTCAGCTACGGATCGTGAACCCTGTCTGATGGACATAAGGAGCTTCGCAGCAGAGGCAGCACGAGCCGGCACATCGAATACCTTCCGAAGAGAAGCAACAAAACCGGAAAACTCGGCAACCACCGGATTGTTGTTCTCCCATAAAGGGCTGGCCCAGGCCAAGGCCTTGTCCGAGAGCAGCGAGATCAAGAAGCCCACCTTTGATCTCTCAGTAGGAAAGGCATGTGGCAGCAACTCGAAATAAATGCCCACCTGGTTAAGGAAACCTCGGCACTGAGTTGGCTCTCCCCCAAAGCGCTGTGGAAGGGGGGCAGAACCGGTCATACCCCGAAACACCGCAGGCGCAGCAACAGGTGTCGGGGTAGACTCTGGCGCAACAACCGGAGCGGCAGTAGGAGCGGGCCCAGGAGCGACAACCGACCCATCGGCAACGGAAGCTAAATGAGCCGTGCGTTCAAGCAGGGTTTGCAACGCCACAGCGAACCGACCCAACAGGTGATCCTGCTGATCAAGTCTGGCAACCAGCGTAGGTAGCGAGGATGGCCCTGTACCGTCAGAATTCATGGCTTGGTCCTAATGTCACGGAACCATGAACCAGACGTACAACAAGAGATAAGTGGAAATAAGAAGGCTTTATTGAAAATCAAGCAGTGAGGCAAAAGTCCAAACGGATGGCTAAACCGAAGCAGGGTCTTGCGAAGCCAGAGATCAGGAACCAGAAGGGTAGTCAGACGAAGCCTGGATCAGGAACCAGCAGGGTAGTCAGACGAAGCCTGGATCAGGAACCAGCAGGGTAGTCAGACGAAGCCAGGATCAGGAACCAGAAGCAGCAGCAGTCTTAGAAGCATGTGTACACAGGAGGACCAAGCAAGGAACTGAAGCCACAGACCTCCTATATGTGTGAGCTAGGCATCCAGCTCCTCCCAGTGGGAAGGAGAGGCCGCAGGGTGGGAGGCTACAAGAAGCCCAGAAACCAAGATGGCCGCCAGCACATGTCAAACGAAGGAGAACAGCAAGAAGGTAAGACCATGACACTTCCTCTGATCCCGGACCTGTTTAACCAGATTGTTGGGGCTAAAGTTTTTTCCAAATTAGATCTAAGAGGGACATACAACTTGGTCAGGGTCAGAGAAGGAGACGAATGGAAGACGGCCTTCAATACCCCTGAGGGCCATTTTGAGAATTTGGGTATGCCTTTTGGTTTGATGAATGCTCCAGCTGTTTTTCAGCATTTCGTGAACAGCATTTTTTATCATTTAATAGGGAAATTTGTATTAGTGTATTTGGATGACATTTAGATTTTTTCTCCTGATTTCAAAACTCATAAGGAACACTTACGTCAGGTCTTGCTCATCCTGCGGGAGAATACATTATATGCGAAACTTGAAAAATGTGTGTTTGCGGTTCCAGAAATTCAATTTCTGGGGTTTCTTCTCTCCGCTTCTGGTTTTCGCATAGACCCCGAGAAGGTCCGCGCTGTGCTTGAGTGGGAGCTTCCTGAGAATCAGAAGGCGCTGATGCGTTTTTTGGGCGTTGCCAATTATTACAGGAAGTTTATTTTGAATTATTCCTCTATTGTTAAACCACTCACTGATATGACCAGAAAGGGGGTAGATTTTTCTTCCTGGTCGGTAGAGGCGCGTAAGGCCTTTTCTAATATCAAGGAGAGTTTTGCTTCCGCTCTCATCTTGGTACAACCTGATATTTCTCTACCCTTCATAGTTGAGGTTGATGCTTCTGAGGTGGGTGTGGGTGCGGTCTTGTCTCAGGGTTCCTCTCCTGCTAGATGGCGACCGTGTGCCTTTTTCTTGAAGAAACTCTCCTCCGCAGAGAGAAATTACGATGTGGGAGATAGGAAGTTGTTGGCCATCAAGTTGGCTTTTGAGGAATGGCGCCATTGGCTAGAGGGAGCCAGACACCCTATTACCGTGTTTACTGACCATAAAAATCTAGCCTACTTGGAGTCAGCCAAGCGTCTGAACCCGAGACAGGCCAGATGGTCTTTGTTCTTTTCAAGGTTTAATTTTGTTGTCACGTTCCGCCCTGGGGTTAAGAATGTGAAGGCAGATGCCCTGTCACGTTGTTTTCCGGGAGGTGGGAATTTTGAAGACCCGGGTCCCATTTTGGCTAAAGGTGTGGTGGTCTCTGCTCTTTATCCTGAATTGGAGGCAGAGGTGCAGGTAGCCCAGTCAGAGGCTCCTGATCTTTGTCCTCCTGGGAGGTTGTTTGTGCATCTCGCTTTAAGACACAAGATTTTTAAGGAACACCACGATACGGTCCTTGCTGGGCACCCGGGGGCAAGCGATGGATCTCATCGCTCAGAGATTCTGGTGGCCGGCACTTCGTAAGTCGGTTGAGGGTTTTGTGGCAGCCTGCGAGACCTGCGCTCGTGCCAAAGTCCCTCATTCACGGCCATCAGATCCTCTCCTTCCCTTACCCATTCCTTCCCGTCCTTGGACACATCTGTCCATGGACTTCATAACGGACCTGCCTCGTTCCTCGGGGAAGACTGTGATTCTGGTGGTGGTGGACCATTTTAGCAAAATGGTGCATTTCATCCCTTTTCCTGGCTTGCCCAATGCTAAGACGCTGGCGCAGGCATTTATTGATCACATTGTCAAATTGCATGGTATTCCTTCAGACATAGTCTCTGATAGGGGCACGCAGTTTGTTTCCAGATTCTGGAAGGCTTTCTGTTCTCGCTTGGGGGTTCGGTTGTCATTCTCTTCTGCTTTCCACCCGCAGTCGAATGGCCAGACAGAGCGCGTCAATCAGAATCTGGAGACATATCTGCACTGTTTTGTGGCGGAGAATCAGGAGGATTGGTGTTCTTTTTTGTCCCTTGCTGAGTTTGCTTTAAATAACCGTCGTCAGGAGTCCTCTGATAAGTCACCAGTTTTTGGTGCATATGGGTTTCATCCGCAGTTTGGGACATTCTCGGGAGAGGGGTCTTCTGGTTTACCTGATGAGGACAGATTCTCCTCGTCTTTGTCATCTATTTGGCAAAAGATTCAGGATAATCTAAAGAGCATGAGTGAGAGATATAAGCGTGTGGCGGGTCCGGACCTGAATGTTGGTGATCTGGTGTGGTTGTCTACTAAGAATATCAAATTGAAGGTTCCCTCCTGGAAGTTGGGTCCTAAGTTTATTGGGCCTTACAAAATCTTGTCCGTCATCAATCCTGTTGCATACCGTCTTGATCTTCCTCAGACTTGGAAGATCCATAATGTTTTTCATAAGTCCTTATTAAAACCCTATGTCCAACCCATTGTACCCTCGTCTTTGCCTCCTCCTCCGATTATGGTTGATGGTAATCTTGAATTTCAGGTCTCTAGGATTGTGGATTCTCGTGTTGTCCGCGGTTCTCTCCAGTACCTCGTTCATTGGGAGGGTTATGGTCCTGAGGAGAGGATGTGGGTCCCAGTGACGGACATTAAGGCCACTCGTCTCATCAGGGCTTTCCATAGGTCCCATCCTGAGAAGGTGGGCTCTGAGTGTCCGGAGTCCACTCGTAGAAGGAGGGGTACTGTCACCACCAGACATCTGAGAAGCTCTGACAGATGCCTTTCAGAACCTCCTCCTTGAGCTTCCTTTGTTTTGCTTTCAGTTCCTCATCTCGTTAGCCTCTCTCAGCTGTCATGTAGTTGGACTGATTGCATCCCTTTAAATTCCTCCCCATAGTGCATCAGTTTGCGGTTTATACTTCTTCCTGGAGTGTGTGTGCATGCTGATCCTACTTCTCAGTCTTCTACAAGATAAGTGTTGTGCATTCATTTGTGTTTTTCTGTTTGCTGGATCCCAGGTGACCCCGACTCCCTCTGTATCTAGTGTAGGGAGCCGGTGGTCGTTGCCCCTCACTATTATAGGGTGTTCAGGTGTTATACAGTCGAGGTACGAGGATATGCGATCATCTACCTTTGGGATTTTCGCATAAAGCAGTAAGGGAGAGAGCCAGGTCTGATGCAGGGGTCTCCCTTTTGTTCCTTAGTTTTGGATCCAGTGAGTCGTATATTCATTTTGTGTTGTCTTGTTTCCTGTACACCTTCAGTGACACCAAATGTTCAACAAAAGTCCTCTTTATTTAGGCTTTTTCATCAAAAGTACAGCCAGTACATCCGGATCGCAGGCGAGTCAAACTGTTGTAGCACACTCTGACAGTGTTACCTCACACTGTCTGCCTTTCCTCCAGACTAAGACCCACCTAAGATCTAGCAGCAGAATTAAATAGGATCCCTGGACATGAGCATGCCTCAAGTCCCGGACTGGAACCTGGGGAACAGGCACCCACCCAACACATTGCCTGTTCCCAGTAAAATCCCGCCCTGAACTAGCTGGACCCAGCTATTCTAACTATTTTCTGTGTCCACCAGCTAACTTAGTGGACACCTAGGCCGGGCACCTTGGTGGCACATTCCTGGTAAGCAAGTCGCTTCAGATTGCTTCCTGCAACATTCTGGGTGACACATATCTCCCCTCATAGATGATTCCTGTCACTGCCTCCCAGCAGTGACATGTAATGGAGGAGCACCAGCCTCTTATATCACAAGGTGAGATCCGTCATGTGCAGTGTATACACGTGTGTGCAGTGACATGTAATGGAGGAGCACCAGCCTCTTATAGCGGATCCTTTTCCATTCAGAATGCAGTAGGGCAAAACCGATCCGTTTTTGACCGCTGCTGAGAGCCCATGACAGATCACACAAACGGGAGGCCAAAATGCTAGTGTGAAAGTAGCCTAAGTCGTTGGTGTCTCAATAAAATGTGAAAAAATTTGTATTAAAATTCTTCTCTGGCATCGGCTTTAAATTGCTAAATCTGATCATGTTGTCCATCACTTAAGCGATTATCTGCTCATCCCCTTCAGACTGAACGTGTGACTTCTAGCAATAACTGCATGTCCCAGAATGTTCTAGCTGCATTAGAGCGTGTTCACACAGGGCACATTTATTGTAGACATTTCCATGTATTGGGTTGTTTCTGCAGCAGCTGCATGGATTATTACAAGCCACATTCAGGGCAGCGGGACAGTCACAGAAATGTCTGCAGCTGATCTGCTATGTGTGAACTTGCTGGTAGATAACCAGTGACTGATCTGTGCTGCTTTTATAATCTGTCCAAAAAGGGGGGATTTTAAGGTTCCACATATAGAAACAATAGGCAAGTTCTGCAGGGGCGGGGCCTACGATGCTCCATTGATTCCAGACATGGCCAGGTTTTTCAAATTTTTTGTTTTGTTAAGTCATTATTTACTGTATGTACAGTAATAAAAGTCATGACCTGGTGTAAACCAGAATCCTGGACTTTGTCAGGAAGTTATAGGAGCTTTGTAAGGCTGGGATCACAAGTGCAGTTTTTTTGGCCAAAGTCAGGAATGGATTCCAAATGAATGAACACTTCTCCTTCCTGCTGGATCAACTTCCAGCCTAATTGGAATGTTATAAGTTTGTCTACTCTGTAGTTTGCAGGAAAAAAAACTTTAAAACAAATTTTCATTTTCGTCTTAACAGAAAGTCCCAGTACAAAATGTGAAAATGTCATGTTACCACTAGATGAAGATATCCTGCAGCGCTCTTCAGAAGAAAACCTCATTACCCTTAATGTACATCCAGGACTTCACAGTACAGATCTGTCATATAATCCTCCTAATTATGAGGAACTTTCTTTTGACCAATCACAGATTGTTACCGCAAGTGCAAATCAGAAAAGGATTGAAAGGTTTCATTGTGGTAAAGAATCCACAAACAGCTCAGGACTTTCCACACACCGAAGACGTCACACAGGAGAGAAAATGTATTCATGTTTAGAATGTGGGAAATATTTTACACTGAAATCACATCTTGTTAAACATGAGAGATATCACACAGGAGAGAAACCATATTCATGTTCAGAATGTGGGAAATGTTTTACAGAGAAATCCAATCTTCTTAGACATGAGAGAAGTCACACAGGAGAGAAAGCATATACATGTTCAGAATGTGAGAAATGTTTCACACGGAAATCAAATCTTGTTAAACATCAGAGATATCACACAGGAGAAAAGCTATTTTCATGTTCAGAATGTGGGAAATGTTTTACACAGAAATCCAATCTTGTTATACATGAGAGAATTCACACTGGGGAAAAGCCGTATTCATGTTCAGAATGTGGGAAATGTTTTACAGAGAAATCAAATCTTGTTGGACATGAGAGACTTCACACAGGAGATAAACAATATACATGTGCAGAATGTGGGAAATGTTTCACACGGAAATCAATTCTTGTTAAACATCAGAGATGTCACACAGGAGAGAAAGCATATACATGTTCAGAATGTGGGAAATGTTTTAGACAAAAATCACATCTTGTTTTACATGAGAGAAGACACACAGGAGTGAAGCCGTATTTATGTTCAGAATGTGGGAAATGTTTTACAGATAAATCAGATCTTGTTAAACATCAGAGATATCACACAGGAGAGAAGCCGTATTCATGTTCAGAATGTGGGAAATGTTTTACACAGAAATCAGATCTTGTTATACATGAAAGACTTCATACAGGAGAGAAGCCATATTCATGTTCAGAATGTGGGAAATGTTTTACACAGAAATCCAATCTTGTTAAACATGAGAGAAGTCACACAGGAGAGAAGCCATATTCGTTTTCAGAATGTGGGAAACGTTTTTCAGAAATATCAAGTCTTCTAAAACATTAAGAAGAATCACACATAAGAGAAGATGCATTCAGAATAGGAAAAAAGTTTTTTGTTTCTAAAGCCATATTTAGGGGTCATTAGTGAAGTCACACAAAAGAGAAGCCATATGGCCACAATATATCACTGGGTCATAGACATTGTTTTCATTTCAGGTTGTATATTTGGATATAAAAGCTTAATTGATGTCACATAACGGCTTCTATAAAACATCTGATAAATCCTGTTTAGGAAGACATATATTCTGTTCATGACTTATATTTTAATCCTTACAGTTAACCTTTTCAGCCCCGGAGGGTTTTTTGCATTTTCCTTTTTTACTCCCTGCCTTTCCAGGACTTTTTTATTTTTACGTTTACATTGCCATATAAGTGCTTGTTTTTGCGGGACAAGTTGCATTTTCTAACTCCACCATTTAATATTGTAAATGATATAGTGGGGAGATGGAATAAAAATACATGTGCAGTGAAATTGTAAAAATAACGCAGTTACGCAACAGTTTTATGTTTCGTTTTTACGGTGTTCCCTATACGGTAAAACTGACCTGTTACTTTCTTTCTCCAGGTCAGTGCAATTACAGTAATACCACATTTGGATAGTTTTTCTTGCATTTTAACCACCTCAGCCCCCCTAGCTTGAACCCCCTTAATGACCAGGCCACTTTTTACACTTCTGCACTACACTACTTTCACCGTTTATCGCTCGGTCATGTAACTTACCACCCAAATGAATTTAACTCCTTTTCTTCTCACTAATAGAGCTTTCATTTGGTGGTATTTTATTGCTGCTGACATTTTTACTTTTTTTGTTATTAATCAAAATGTAACGATTTTTTTGCAAAAAAATGTAATTTTTCACTTTCAGCTGTAAAATTTAGCAAAAAAAACGACATCCATATATAAATTTTTCACCAAATTTATTGTTCTACATATCTTTGATAAAAAAAAAATGTTTGGGCAAAAAAAAAAAAATGGTTTGGGTAAAAGTTATAGCGTTTACAAACTATGGTACAAAAATGTGAATTTCCGCTTTTTGAAGCAGCTCTGACTTTCTGAGCACCTGTCATGTTTCCTGAGGTTCTACAATGCCCAGACAGTAGAAAAACCCCACAAATGACCCATTTTCGGAAAGTAGACACCCTAAGGTATTCGCTGATGGGCATAGTGAGTTCATAGAACTTTTAATTTTTTGTCACAAGTTAGCGGAAAATGATGATTTTTTTTTTTTTCCTTACAAAGTCTCATATTCCACTAACTTGTGACAAAAAATTAAAAATTCTAGGAACTCGCCATGCCCCTCACGGAATACCTTGGGGTGTCTTCTTTCCAAAATGGGGTCACTTGTGGCGTAGTTATACTGCCCTGGCAATTTAGGGGCCCATATGTGTGAGAAGTAGTTTGCAATCAAAATGTGTAAAAAATGACTGGTGAAATCCGAAAGGTGCACTTTGGAATGTGGGTCCCTTTGCCCACCTAGGCTGCAAAAAAGTGTCACACATCTGGTATCGCCGTACTCAGGAGAAGTTGGGGAATGTGATTTGGGGTGTCATTTTACATATAACCATGCTGGGTGAGAGAAATATCTTGGCAAAAGACAACTTTTCAATTTTTTTTATACAAAGTTGGCATTTGACCAAGATATTTTTCTCAACCAGCATGGGTATATGTAAAATGACACCCCAAAACACATTCCCCAACTTCTCCTGAGTACGGCGATACCACATGTGTGACACTTTTTTGCAGCCAAGGTGGGCAAAGGGGCACATATTCCAAAGTGCACCTTTCGGATTTCGCAGGCCATTTTTTACACATTTTGATTGCAAAGTACTTCTCACACATTTGGGCCCCTAAATTGCCAGGGCAGTATAACTACCCCACAAGTGACCCCATTTTGGAAAGAAGACACCCCAAGGTATTCCGTGATGGGCATGGCGAGTTCCTAGAATTTTTAATTTTTTGTCACAAGTTAGCGGAAAATGATGATTTATTTTATTTTTTATTTTTTTCCTTACAAAGTCTCATATTCCACTAACTTGCGACAAAAAATAAAAAATTCTAGGAACTCGCCATGCCCCTCACGGAATACCTTGGGGTGTCTTCTTTCCAAAATGGGGTCACTTGTGGCGTAGTTATACTGCCCTGGCAATTTAGGGGCCCATATGTGTGAGAAGTAGTTTGCAATCAAAATGTGTAAAAAATGACTGGTGAAATCCGAAAGGTGCACTTTGGAATGTGGGTCCCTTTGCCCACCTAGGCTGCAAAAAAGTGTCACACATCTGGTATCGCCGTACTCAGGAGAAGTTGGGGAATGTGTTTTGGGGTGTCATTTTACATATAACCATGCTGGGTGAGAGGAATATCTTGGCAAAAGACAACTTTTCAATTTTTTTTATACAAAGTTGGCATTTGACCAAGATATTTTTCTCACCCAGCATGGGTATATGTAAAATGACACCCCAAAACACATTCCCCAACTTCTCCTGAGTACGGCGATACCAGATGTGTGACACTTATTTGATGCCAAGGTGGGCAAAGGGGCACATATTCCAAAGTGCACCTTTCGGATTTCGCAGGCCATTTTTTACACATTTTGATTGCAAAGTACTTCTCACACATTTGGGCCCCTAAATTGCCAGGGCAGTATAACTACCCCACAAGTGACCCCATTTTGGAAAGAAGACACCCCAAGGTATTCCGTGATGGGCATGGCGAGTTCCTAGAATTTTTAATTTTTTGTCACAAGTTAGCGGAAAATGATGATTTATTTTATTTTTTATTTTTTTCCTTACAAAGTCTCATATTCCACTAACTTGCGACAAAAAATAAAAAATTCTAGGAACTCGCCATGCCCCTCACGGAATACCTTGGGGTGTCTTCTTTCCAAAATGGGGTCACTTGTGGCATAGTTATACTGCCCTGGCAATTTAGGGGCCCAAATGTGTGAGAAGTACTTTGCAATCAAAATGTGTAAAAGATGACCGGTGAAATCCGAAAGGTGCACTTTGGAATATGTGCCCCTTTGCCCACCTTGGCTGCAAAAAAGTGTCACACATCTGGTATCGCTGTACTCAGGAGAAGTTGGGGAATGTGTTTTGGGGTGTCATTTTACATATACCCATGCTGGGTGAGAGAAATATCTTGGCAAAAGACAACTTTTCCCATTTTTTTATACAAAGTTGGCATTTGACCAAGATATTTATCTCACCCAGCATGGGTATATGTAAAATGACACCTCAAAACACATTCCCCAGCTTCTCCTGAGTACGGCGATACCAGATGTGTGACACTTTTGCGCATCTAGGCTGCAAAAGTGCCCAAATTACTTTTAGGAGGGCATTTTTAGACATTTGGATCCCAGACTTCTTCTCACGCTTTAGGGCCCCTAAAAAGCCAGGGCAGTATAAATACCCCACATGTGACCCCACTTTGGAAAGAAGACACCCCAAGGTATTCAATGAGGGGCCTGGCAAGTTCATAGAATTTTTATTTTTTTTTGGCATAAGTTAGCGGAAATTGATTTTTTTTTAGTTTTTTCTCACAAAGTCTCACTTTCCGCTAACTCAGGACAAAAATTTAAATCTTTCATGGACTCAATATGCCCCTCAGCGAATACCTTGGGGTGTCTTCTTTCCAAAATGGGGTCAGTTGTGGGGTGTTTGCACTGCCCTGGCATTTGAGGGTCTCCGCAATCATTACATGTATGGCCAGCATTAGGAGTTTCTGCTATTCTCCTTATATTGAGCATACAGGTAATGAGATTTTTTTTTCCGTTCAGCCTCTGGGCACAGATTTCTTCATTCGCATCGATCAATGTGGATGAAAAAATCTCTGCCAAAAAAAAAAAAAGGAGGGGAAAGGCGTCTGCCAGGACATAGGAGCTCCGCCCAACATCCATACCCACTTAGCTCGTATGCCCTGGCAAACCAGATTTCTCCATTCACATCAATCGATGTGGATGAATAAATCATTGCCGGGATTTTTTATTATTTTTTACATACAAAGTGTTTGCCAAAGCATAGGAACGCCGCCTCCTCCTCAGCTCGTATGCCTCGGCAAACGTATCTGTTACTGCAGAGTAGAAATCTCGTCTTGCAGCGCCGCATACACCAACTTGCGTGTAATCTGACAGCAGCGCAATGCTTCTGTCAGAATGCACATCAGTGCTGCAGCTAGTCGATCGGTTGGTCCACCTGGAAGGTAAAAAAAACAAAACAAAAAAAAAACAGGCCGCAACGCAATAATTTTATTATCTTTGGAACAGAACATATAAACTTTAACTTTTTGAAGTAAACATTAACCTTTTTGCTTACTGGTGTTTTGTTTTTTTTTTCTTTGTTTTTTTACCTTTATAGAACAAACCTCTCCTTCCCCATGGGTCAATGTGCAAAGCGCAAATCGCCCAAAGATGTGGCGAAGTGCGTTATGCACTTTGTCCCAGGTGAAAGGAGAGGTTTGCAGCAGCTGTGAGTGAATGGGTCCTAATAGCCCTGTGTGCCTGTCCTGGTGAGATGATCCCTATGCTAGGTGTACCTGTGTGTGGTACTTCCAGAAACACTCTCCAAAGCATAGGGCAGGGTGGTCAGAACAGTCAGGACAGAAATAGCGGGTGTCACGCCTTATTCCACTCCTGCTACAGACACAACATTTTTTTCGGGGTGGCGGTCGGTTTGAGGTACCAGGAACGACACTGGGGAAATGTCGCTCGTATAGACGGCTATCTACACTGGTGGATGGGGCCACGGAACCTCCTGGGTACAGGAGGTTCGCGATGATCTCTTCCTGAAATTTGAGGAAGGATCCAGTTCTCCCAGCCTTAGGGTCTATTCACACGTCCGTTGTTTGTTTCCTGATCTGTTCCGTTTTTTGCTGAACAGATCTGGACCAGATCTGGACCCATTCATTTTTAATGGGTCCTGAAAAAAAACGGACAGCACAATGTCAGATTTTTTTTCAGGACCCATTGAAAATGAATGGATCCAGATCTGGTCCAGATCTGTTCAGCAAAAAACGGAACAGATCAGGAAAGAAACAACGGACGTGTGAATGGACCCTTACTGTAGAGAACAAAACTATTCTACAGAGCCAATTGAATTAAATATACAGACACCTTCTTATACCAGCGTCTGGTTCTGCGGGACACTAAATACGGAGCCAACATCTGGTCATTGAAGTCCACCCCTCCCATGAGCAAATTATAGTCGTGGACTGAGAGGGGCTTTTCAATGACACGGGTTGCTCGCTCAATTTGGATTGTCGTGTCTGCGTGAATGGAGGAGAGCATGTAAACGTCACACTTGTCTCTCCATTTCACCGCGAGCAGTTCATCGTTACACAGTGCGGCCCTCTGCCCCCTTGCAAGACGGGTGGTAACGAGCCGTTGGGGGAAGCCCGCGCGACTAGTTCGCGCGGTGCCACAGGCGCCAATCCGTTCTAGAAACAAATGCCTAAAGAGGGCCACACTTGTGTAAAAATTGTCCACATAAAGATGGTACCCCTTGCCGAATAAGGGTGACACCAAGTCCCAGACTGTCTTCCCACTGCTCCCCAGGTAGTCAGGGCAACCAACCGGCTCCAGGGTCTGATCTTTTCCCTCATAGATCCAAAATTTGTGGGTATAGCCTGTGGCCCTTTCACAGAGCTTATACAATTTGACCCCATACCGGGCACGCTTGCTTGGGATGTATTGTTTGAAGCCAAGGCGCCCGGTAAAATGTATCAGGGACTCGTCTACGCAGATGTTTTGCTCAGGGGTATACAAATCTGCAAATTTCAGGTTGAAATGGTCTATGAGGGGCCGAATTTTGTGGAGCCGGTCAAAAGCAGGGTGGCCTCTGGGACGGGAGGTGCTGTTATCACTAAAGTGCAGGAAACGCAGGATGGTCTCAAATCATGTCCTGGACATAGCAGCAGAGAACATGGGCATGTGATGAATTGGGTTCGTGGACCAATATGACCGCAATTCATGCTTTTTAGTTAGACCCATGTTGAGGAGGAGGCCCAGAAAAGTTTTAATTTCGGAAACTTGGACTGGTTTCCACAGGAAAGACTGGGCATAAGAGCTTCCCGGGTTGGCGGATATAAATTGTGTGGCATACTGATTTGTTTCGGCCACGACTAAGTCCAAGAGCCCCGCAGTCAAGAACAGCTCAAAAAATCCCAGGGCCGAACCGATCTGAGCTGTCTCAACCCGAACTCCAGACTGGGCAGTGAAAGGGAAAACTACAGGTGCGGCTGAAGTTGGGGACTGCCAATCAGGGTTTGCCAGCACCTCTGGGATTCTAGGGGCTCTACGGGCACGTCTTTGTGGCTGCGATGGGGTCACTACTGCACGTGCCACCGTACCAGCTTCAACTGCCCTTCTGGTGCTCGCTACTTCACCAGGTTGTACGGCAGTGCTGGAACTAGGTCCAGGAAGGGCTGGGCTGCTGGTGTATGCCTCACCACGTAATCCGACAGCACCAGCCCCACTCTGCTGCTCTTGAAGCGCAACCTGCGGTCTAGCGACACGGGGCCGGGTACGCCTGGTGCTATCAGGGACCTCAGCCTCATCGTCCGAACTTTGGGTCAGAGAGCCACTGCTTTCTACAGGTTCGTATTCTGACCCGCTGGATTCATCAGATGAGGGTTCCCATTCCTCATCCGACTGGGTCAGAAGCCTGTAGGCCTCTTCAGAAGAATACCCCCTGTTAGACATTTGGGCAACTAAATTTAGGGGTATTCCCTGAGACTACCCAAGAAAAAAAAGCAAGCCTGTCTTACAAAGGGGAGGCTAGCGAAGTACCGGAGGTCGCTGCGGTTGATAAAAAATATCAAAACTGATTTTTTTATCGCCGCAGTGCGTGTAAAGTGAATGTGCAGTGATCAAAAAAAAATATTTTTTTTGTCACTGCGGTGGGGCGGGCGTGGGCGAACGCACGTGTGGGCGACCGATCAGGCCTGATCGGGCAAACACTGCGTTTTGGGTGGAGGGCGAACTAAAGTGACACTAATACTATTATAGATCTGACCGTGATCAGTTTTGATCACTTCCAGATACTATAAAAGTACAAATGCTGATTAGCGATACGCTAATCAGCGAATCAGGGACTGCGGTGCGGTGGGCTGGGCGCTAACCGATCCCTAAACTACCTAACCAAGGGGCCTAAACTATCCTAAAACCTAACGGTCAATACCAGTGAAAAAAAAAAAGTGACAGTTTGCACTGATCACTTTTTTCCTTTTCACTAGTGATTGACAGGGGCAAGAAGGGGTGATCAAAGGGTTAATTGGGTGCTGGGAGGTGATCTGGGGGCTAAGTGTGGTGTTGGTGGGTACTCACAGTGATGTGTGTCTCGCGAGAGGACGCACCGGTGCGTCCACCCAGAAGAGCACGACCGCCGAGAAGACACAATCCTGCGTACGGCGGTCGTGAGCAGGTTAATACTGAAAAAAAAAACTGTACGGAGCTGTGTGAGGGCTCATTTTTTGAGGGATGATCTATAGTTTTCATTCATACCATTCTGGGGTAATTTTTTTATCACTTTTTTTTAACCACCTCACATCCGCCCATAGGATATAAACGTCCTATGGGTGGATGTTTAACTCTGAATGGATGTTCTGGAAGGTCCATTCAGAGATTGCAGCTGCACGCTAAACGTGCAGCTGCAGAGCGGGTCGCCTGCTGTCAGTGACAGCAGGGCAACCCAAAGAGAAGGCAGGAACAGTTCCCAGGTGTCCCTTCCTTCTAGATCACTTCCTGCCCAGGCCTGGTGGTCATGTGACTGCCAGGGTCGGGAGAGTGCAGGAGCTGTCGGGTCTTTCACAGACCTCGATCAGCCCTGCACTGAAGCTGTACAGCATGGATGTCAAACTCATGGCCCTCCAGATGTTGCAAAACTACAACTCCCATCATTCTCTGATAGCTGTAGTATGCCCAGGCATGATGGGAGTTGTAGTTTTGCAACAGCTGGAGGGCCACGAGTTTGACATCCCTGCTGTACAGCCTCTCTGGGGGAGAATTTCCCCTGTAACTGGGGCAACTATGTCAGCCCATTATAGGAGAAATCAATAGTGAAAAAAAATTAAGTCAAATATCCCCAAGAGGTTTTGTATGACCTTATGGGGGACACAAAGTGTAAAATAAAAAAATAAAGTGTTTTATAAAAAAAATAAAGAAAAGTTTTCACATGTAAAAAAAAAAAAAAAAATCCCCAATTAAGTATCTAAAAAGAAATATAAAAAATAGGAAAAAGTAAATAAAATAGACATATTTGGTATTGTTGCATCCATGACAGACGCCTCTATAAATATATCACATGATCCACCCTGTCTGATTTAACACCATAAAAAATAAAAACAGTAAAAAAAAGCCATGTTTGTCACCTTACATCACAAAATGGTACCAATAAAACAGTTCCTCATTCCACAAAAAATTATCCCCTAAATAAGTAAATCGCTTAAAAAAAAACTAAAAAAAACTATAGCTCTCAGAACATGGAGACATTAAAATATCATTTTTCTGGTTTCATAAATGCTGTTATTGTGTAAAACTTAAGTAAATAAAAAAGTAGACATATTAGGTATCGCTGCATCCATCAGGACCTGCTCTATAAAAATATCACATGACCTAACTCCTCAGGTGAATAATGTAAAAAAATATATATATAGACTGCGCTAAAAACCCCACTTTATTTAGCACCTCACATCGCTAAAAGTGCAAGACCAAGCGATCAAAAAGGTGTATGCCCCCCAAAATAGTACCAATCTAACAGTCGCCTCATCCCGCAAAAAATGAGCCCCTACCTAAGACAATCGCCCAAAAAAATAAAAAAAATATGGTTCTCAGAATATAGAGACACTAAAATAACATTTATTTTTTTCAAAGATGCTGTTATTGTGCAAAATAAAAATATCACATCTCAGGTGAACACCATAAAGAAAAAAAACTGTGTCAAAAAAGCCATTTTTTGTCACCTTGCATCACAAAAAGTGTAATAGCAAGTGATCAAAAAGTCATTTGCACCCCAAAATAGTGCCAATCAAACCGTCATCTCATCCCAAAAAAATGATACCCTACCTAAGACAATCGCCCAGAAAATAAAAAAAACTATGGCTCTCAGACTATGGAGACACTAAAATGTTTTTTTTTTGTTTCAAAAATGATATTATTGTGTAAAACTTAAATAAATATAAGTACGTCCGTAAGAACCTACTGTAAAAATTACACATGATCTAACCTGTCAGGTGAACTTTGTAAATACCAAAAAACAAAAACTGTGCCAAAACAGCTATTTTCTGTTACCTTGCCTTACAAAAAGTGTAATATAGAGCAACCAAAAATCATATGTACCCTAAAACAGCACCAACAAAACTGCCACCTTATCCTGCAGTTTCCAAAATGGGGTCACTTTTTTTGGAGTTTCTACTCTAGGAGTGCATCAGGGGATCTTCAAATGGGAGATGGTGTCAAAAAACCAGTCCAGCAAAATCTGCCTTCCAAAAACCATATGGCGTTCCTTTCCTACTGCGCCCTGCCGTGTGGCCATACAGCAGTTTACGACCACATATGGGGTGTTTCTGTAAACTACAGAATCGGGGCAATAAATATTGAGTTTTGTTTGGCTGTTAACCTTTGCTTTGTTACTGGAAAAAATGGATTAAAATGGAAAATTTGCAAAAAAAGTTAAATTCTAAAATTTCATCTCCATTTTCCATTAATTCTTGTGGAACACACAAGGGTTAACAACATTTGTAAAATCTGTTTTGAATGCCTTGAGGGGTGTAGTTCCTAAAATGGGGTCATTTTTGGGTGGTTTCTATTATGTAAGCATCACAAAGTGACTTCAGACCTGAACCTGGTCCTTAAAAAGAGGGTTTTGTAAATTTTCTGAAAATTTTTAAGATTTGCTTCTAAACTTCTAAGCCTTTTAACATCCCCAAAAATTAAAATGACATTCACAAAATGATCCAAACATGAAGTAGACATATGGGGAATGTAAAGTGATAACTATTTTTGGAGGTATTATTATCTATTATAAAAATTGAGAAATTGAAATTTGGAAATTTGCTAATTTTTAAAAATTTTGGGTAAATTTTGTCTTTTTTTATAATTAAAAATGAAATTTTTGACTCAATTTTACACTGTCATGAACTACAATATGTGATGGGAAAACAGTCTCAGAATGGCCTTGATAAGTAAAAGTGTTTTTACCAAGTTATTTACTAAGTTATTACCAAATAAAGTGACACGTGTCAGATTTGCAAAAAAGGTCTCTGTCAGGAAGGGGGAAATGGCCCGGATGTGAAGTGGTTAATTTATTTTATTAAATTTTACTTTATTAAATTTTTTGTGGGAGGTGAAGAGACCAAAAAACGGCTAATCAACTGTCAGTACCAGAGCTTTGAGACGTTCTCACAGCTCTGTTTCCACACCCCTGTGATGATGTCACTACTAGAGCTTGGAGGAGTTCTCTTCCCTGTTTCTCCGCCTCTGTGATGAGGTCTTTACTTTCGGTTTCCTTCCTCCCAGCTGTCCCTCCTGTGTTTGATTTCGCTGCCTTTAAATCACCCCTCCTCCTTTGTAGAGGTGCGGATTATACTCTTCATTTTGAGCTGTATCTCTCGCTTGAGTGTCTTCACCTGTGTGACTTCTCTTCACTGGATCTGTGTTCTGCTGATGCAAGTACTTCGGATATCGTCTGCTGACTTTGGATCTGTTTTCACTGCGGCTGCAGCAGCTCAGTTAAGTGTTCAGACATTGTGTGTTTCTGTTTCACTTGCTGACTGGATCCGAGGCGACCCCGGTTCCGTCCATATACTGAGCAGGGCACCGGTGGCCGTGCCCCTTCCACTATTGTAGGGGTTTCAGCGGTCTTCAGCCTCAGGTACGCGGGCATGTCTCGATCCACCATTTGGATCCGGACATGGGCATAGCAGCTTAGGGAGAGCTTTTAGGGTCTGGCAGGGGTCACCCTTTATCCTCCCTAGTTTGGGTCCGGTCAGTTGCTATTCTCTGTGTACACTCTTGTTGCTCACTTACAGTCGTGACATTATAATCCGCCAAACCGTCCTTTTTTGACATGGATCCGCTTTCTGGCCTGGTTGACCGCATGCAGGGTCTTTCTTTGGAGGTAGCGGATCTCCGTCAATCTATGACTCAGCTTCAAGCATTGGGCTCTGCTCCGGCCCATGGAGTCTGTTGCGAGCCAAAGGTCTCATTTCCGGAGACGTTCTCCGGAGGCAGTGAGAATTTTGTTCGTTTCGGAGAGGCATGCAAGTGTCCCCATTCCTCTGGTAATGAGGAACAGAGGGTGAGGATTGTCATCTCCCTGCTCAGGGGTAATGCTCAGACTTGGGCTTTTTTGTTGCCATCGGGGGATCCCTCCCTTCGATCCGTAGAAAGATTTTTTTTGGCCCTGGGGCAGATATATGATGACCAGGATCGTGTTGCCCTGGCTGAATCTAACTTACGTTTTTTATGCCAGGACAAACTGTCTGCGGAGCTTTATTGTTCTGAATTTCGGAGATGGGCAGCTGATACAGGTTGGAATGATGCTGCACTCCGGAGTCAGTTCTCTCATGGTCTCTCAGAGAGATTGAAGGATGCGTTTACTTTCCATGAGAGACCAACGTCCTTAGAGTCGGCCATGTCATTGGCGGTACGCCTTGACAGGCGTCTAAGAGAAAGAAACGAGACCTCTCTGTCCAGTCATTTTCAGTCTAGCGGCAGTGGTGCGGACTCATTCAGTGTGCAGGGGCCTCATCCTCTCTTGGTTCCCTCTGTGGAGGAGCCCATGCAGCTAGGTTGACTTGCCCCGGATAAAGGAGGATTTAGTCCTCAGAGAATGGTGTGTTTTTGTTGTGGGGGCATAGGTCATTTGGCTAATGTTTGTCCGTCTAGGAGATTCTTGAACTGTACTAAGAGTTATAATAAGAGAAAGACCTCAAAAGGTAAATCATCAAACTCTGCTTCATCTGCTACTTGAGTAGTTGATGTAGGAATTGATGCTTTTCCTCTGACCTGCAGTTCCCGTTTTCTCCTTTCTGCCAGGGTGGCGCTAGGGAGCAAAGTCATTTCTTGTGAAATTTTTGTCGATAGTGGAGCGGCCGTCAATCTTATTGATACTCAATTTGTAGCCATGCATGGTTTTCAGGTTTGCACATTAGAAAAGGATATTCCTGTTTTTGCTATTGACTCTGCTCCACTCTCACAGAGATCCCTGAAGGGCATTGTTCACAATATCTGGTTAGCGATAGGTGATACTCATGTGGAGGATATATCTTGTTTTGTCCTTAACGGATTGCCTTCTCCTCTAGTTTTGGGGCTACCCTGGCTTATTAGACATAACTCCACTATTGATTGGCAAGGAAGGCAAATAAATGAGTGGAGTGAGTTTTGTAGAGAGAATTGTCTCACAGCAATTTTTGCAGAGGTGTCTACTAAAACGGTGCCATCATTTCTCTCTGATTTCTCGGACGTGTTTTCCGAGAGCGGTGTTCAGGAGCTACCTCCTCACCAGGAGTTTGACTGTCCCATTAACCTCATTCCCGGTGCCAAACTGCCAAAAGCACGCCTCTACAACCTCTCACAACCGGAAAGAATCGCAATGCGAACTTATATTTCTGAGAGTCTCGATAAGGGGCATATTCGTCCCTCAAAATCTCCTGTTGCCGCTGGTTTTTTTTTTGTTAAAAAGAAAGATGGCTCTCTGAGACCTTGCCTAGATTTTAGGGAGCTGAACCGTATCACGATTCGCGATCCCTATCCTCTTCCTCTGATCCCGGACCTCTTCAACCAAATTGTTGGGGCCAAGGTTTTTTCCAAATTGGATTTGAGAGGCGCGTACAACCTGGTCAGGGTCAGAGAGGGGGATGAATGGAAAACGGCCTTTAATACCCCTAACGGGCATTTTGAGAATCTCGTTATGCCTTTCGGCCTGATGAATGCTCCGGCCGTCTTTCAGCATTTTGTTAACAGTATTTTCTACCATTTAATGGGGAAATTTGTATTGGTGTATCTTGATGATATTTTGATTTTTTCCCCTGATGTTCAAACCCATCAGGAGCATCTCTTTCAGGTTCTGCGGATTCTGCGGGAGAATAAATTGTACGCCAAGCTGGAGAAATGTGTTTTTATGGTAGCGGAGATTCAATTTCTGGGTTTTTTCCTCTCTGCTTCTGGTTTTCGCATGGATCCGGAGAAGGTCCGTGCTGTGCTGGAGTGGGAGCTTCCTGAGAATCAGAAGGCATTGATGCGCTTTCTGGGTTTTGCGAACTATTACAGAAAGTTCATTTTGAATTATTCCTCTGTTGTCAAACCCCTCACTGACATGACAAAAAAGGGGGTGGATTTTTCCTCTTGGTCGGAGTGTCATGGTCTTACCTTCTTACTGTTCTCCTTCGTTTGACATGTGCTGGCGGCCATTTTGGTTTCTGGGTTTCTTGTAGCCTCCTACCCTGCGGCTTCTCCTTCCCACTGGGAGGAGCTGGATGCCTAGCTCATATATATAGGAGGTCTGTGGCTTCAGTTCCTTGCTTGGTCCTCCTGTGTTCACATGCTTCTAAGACTGCTGCTGCTTCTGGTTCCTGATCCTGGCCTCGTCTGACTACCCCGTTGGTTCCTGATCCTGGCTTTGTCTGACTACCCTGCTGGTTCCTGATCCAGGCTTCGTCTGACTACCCTCCTGGTTCCTGACCTCTGTCTACGCAAGACCCTGCTTCGGTTTAGCCATCCGTTTGGACTTTTGCTTACAGCTTGATTTTCAATAAAGCCTTCTTATTTCCACTTATCTCTTGTTGTACGTCTGGTTCATGGTTCCTTGACATTAGGACCAAGCCATGAATTCTGACGGTACAGGGCCATCCTCGCTACCTACGCTTGTTGCCAGACTTGATCAGCAGGATCACCTGTTGGGTCGGTTCGCTGTGGCGTTGCAAACTCTGCTTGAACGCACGGCTCATTTCGCTTCCGTTGCCGATGGGTCGGTTGTCGCTCCTGGGCCTGCTCCTACTGCCGCTCCGGTTGTTGCACCAGAGTCTACCCCGACACCTGTTGCTGCGCCTGCGGTGTCTCGGGGTATGACCGGTTCTGCCCCCCTTCCACAGCGCTTTGGGGGAGAGCCAACTCAGTGCCGAGGTTTCCTTAACCAGGTGGGCATTTATTTTGAGTTGCTGCCACATGCCTTTCCTACTGAGAGATCAAAGGTGGGCTTCTTGATCTCGCTGCTCTCGGACAAGGCCTTGGCCTGGGCCAGCCCTTTATGGGAGAACAACAATCCGGTGGTTGCCGAGTTTTCCGGTTTTGTTGCTTCTCTTCGGAAGGTATTCGATGTGCCGGCTCGTGCTGCCTCTGCTGCGAAGCTCCTTATGTCCATCAGACAGGGTTCACGATCCGTAGCTGAATACGCCATTGAGTTTCGTACCCTGGCAGCAGAGGTGGGCTGGAATAATGAGGCTCTGGTCGCTGCTTTCTCTCATGGTCTCTCGGATGCCTTGAAGGATGAGGTTGCAGCTAAGGACCTACCAGTGGAGCTCGAGTCTCTTATTTCTTTCCTGATTTTGATTGACACCAGACTCAGGGAGAGACCTTCCTTTAAGGAGAGCCTGCGGAGGTCTTCTAACAGATTGGCGCCTACGTTTGCTGTCCCACCCGTGCCTCCCTCTCCTCCCACGCCTCCTGGGGATGACTTGTCTGGGGGTGAACCCATGCAGCTGGGGTTTGCTCGCCTGTCCGAGGGGGAGAGGGTACTCCGGAGACGCGAGGGCCGATGCATGTACTGTGGTCTCGGTGGGCATTTTCGGTTGGCATGTCCGAACCGTCCGGGAAACGCTCGCACCTGAGATCCTGTCGGGGGCAGATCTTGGGTGGAGTCTCCTCGTCCCCGGTTTCCCGTGTTGACAAACCACTGATCACTGTTGTCCTCTCCTGGGTCGGGGGCTCGGTGATGACCCAGGCGTTGGTGGACTCTGGTGCTGGTGGTTTGTTCATTGATAGTGTGTTCGCTGCCGCCAATTCCATTCCTCTGCAGCCTCGAGGTTCCCCACTGGCTCTTGAGGCGATAGACGGCAGACCCCTTCTGCCGCCACACGTGACTCATGAGACCCTTCCAGTGGGGATAGCCATTGGTGCCGTTCACAGAGAGTCGGTCTGTCTCCAGGTGATTTAGTCTCCACACTACTCGGTGGTCTTGGGGTACACCTGGCTCCAGAAGCATAATCCGACTTTCGATTGGAGATCGGCCGAGATCCTCTCGTGGTCACCGCAGTGTGGGGCTAGGCATCCCGAGGCCATACGGTCATTCTCATGATTGTGGATCGGTTTTCCAAAATGTGCCACTGTGTTCCTCTCAAGAAGTTACCCTCTGCACAAGAGTTGGCCACGATTTTCGCCAGGGAGGTCTTCCGGTTGCACGGTTTGCCCAAGGAGATTGTGTCGGATCGGGGGAGTCAGTTTGTGTCCAGGGTCTTTTGCTCCCAGTTGGGGATTCATCTCTCTTTCTCCTCGGCCTACCACCCTCAGTCCAATGGGGCCGCAGAACGATCCAATCAGGCCTTGGAGCAATTCCTTCGTTGCTATGTCTCCAATCACCAAGACAATTGGGTTGACCTCCTGCCTTGGGCTGAGTTTGCCAGGAACATGGCGGTGAACTCTTCCTCTGGGACGTCTCCCTTCATGGCCAATTATGGGTTCCAACCTGCCGTGTTACCGGAGGTATTCTCTCCCCAGGATATTCCGGCTGTGGAGGATCACCTTTCCGTCCTACGTGCTTCTTGGGTACAGATCCAGAGGTCCCTTGAGGTCTCTGCGCAGCGCCAGAGACTCCAGGCTGATCGCAGACGAGCGCCCGCTCCTTCCTACCAGGTCGGAGACCGTGTATGGTTGTCCACCCGCAACCTCAACCTTCGAGTGCCCACTCCCAAGCTGGCGCCTCGCTTTGTTGGTCCCTTCCGAGTGCTTCGCAGGGTAAACCCGGTAGCCTATGCCCTTGCGCTTCCTCCTGGCATGCGGATCTCCAACGTGTTTCATGTCTCCCTGTTGAAGCCATTGGTGTGTAATCGTTTCACTTCCTCGGTTCCTCTGCCCCGTCCGGTCCAAGTGGGCAATCGTGAGGAATATGAGGTGAGCAATATCCTGGACTCACGCCTGGTCTGCGGTCGGTTGCAGTTTTTGGTCCATTGGCGTGGTTATGGTCCAGAGGAGCGTTCCTGGGTTCCCTCCGCAGATGTCCATGCTCCTGCTTTGCTCCGAGCCTTCCACGCACGCTTCCCTCAGAAACCTTTTCCTTACTCCACGGAGGAGGGGCCCTTGAGGGAAAGGTACTGTCATGGTCTTACCTTCTTACTGTTCTCCTTCGTTTGACATGTGCTGGCGGCCATCTTGGTTTCTGGGTTTCTTGTAGCCTCCTACCCTGCGGCTTCTCCTTCCCACTGGGAGGAGCTGGATGCCTAGCTCATATATATAGGAGGTCTGTGGCTTCAGTTCCTTGCTTGGTCCTCCTGTGTTCACATGCTTCTAAGACTGCTGCTGCTTCTGGTTCCTGATCCTGGCCTCGTCTGACTACCCCGTTGGTTCCTGATCCTGGCTTCGTCTGACTACCCTGCTGGTTCCTGATCCAGGCTTCGTCTGACTACCCTCCTGGTTCCTGACCTCTGTCTACGCAAGACCCTGCTTCGGTTTAGCCATCCGTTTGGACTTTTGCTTACAGCTTGATTTTCAATAAAGCCTTCTTATTTCCACTTATCTCTTGTTGTACGTCTGGTTCATGGTTCCTTGACACGGAGGAGGCGCTTGCAGCTTTTTCTAAGATTAAAAAGAGTTTTGCGTCTGCTCCCGTCTTGGTGCATCCCGATGTTTCCTTACCTTTTATTGTTGAGGTGGCTGCTTCCGAGGTGGGTGTGGGTGCGGTTTTGTCCCAGGGCCCTTCTCCTGCCAAGTGGCGACCCTGTGCCTTTTTCTCTAAAAAGCTCTCCCCGGCAGAAAGAAACTATGATGTGGGAGATAGGGAGTTGTTGGCCATCAAGTTGGCTCTCGAGGAGTGGCGCCATTGGTTGGAGGGAGCCAGGCACCCTATCACCGTTTTTACCGACCATAAGAATCTGGCGTACTTGGAGTCGGCCAGGCGTATGAATCCGAGACAGGCCAGATGGTCTCTCTTCTTCTCCAGATTCAATTTTGTCGTTACATTCCGCCCTGGGATCAAAAATGTGAAGGCTGATGCTCTCTCTCGCTGTTTTCCGGGAGGAGGAAACTCCGAGGACCCGGGTCCCATTTTGGCGGAGGGGGTGGTTGTTTCTGCCCTGTATTCTGATTTGGAGGCCGAGGTCCAGGCTGCCCAGACTGAGATACCTGCCCGTTGTCCTCCTGGGAAGTTGTTTGTGCCTCCTGAGTTACGTCACAAACTCTTCAAGGAACATCATGATACCGTTCTTGCTGGTCACCCCGGGAGTAGAGCCACGGTAGATCTCATTGCTCGGAGATTTTGGTGGCCGGCTCTTCGTAAGTCGTGGAGGGTTTTGTGGCTGCTTGTGAGACGTGCGCTCGCGCTAAGGTCCCTCGTTCACGGCCTTCAGGTCCCCTTCTCCCGTTACCCATACCTTCCCGTCCTTGGACACACCTCTCCATGGACTTTATCACAGATTTTCCTCATTCCTCAGGGAAGTCGGTGATCCTGGTGGTGGTGGACCGTTTTAGCAAGATGGCTCATTTCGTACCCTTCCCTGGTTTACCCAATGCTAAAACGTTGGCGCAAGCTTTTGTCGACCATATTGTTAAATTGCATGGCATTCCCTCGGTGTAATGACCGGCAACACGCACAGGGAGAAAAAAGGGAAAGTCCTGCCCAAGGGAGAGGGAAAGGTGGTGACCCCTAACTCTCCTTGCGGCTGGCACCTGACTGCCCTGACGTCCCTAGACGGGTTCCTCACCCGTGCGGCGATCACGTGCCTAAACCCTGGCTTTCCCTGAAATGAGCCCTAGATAATGAACGGGCCGGTGGGATCGCTAGTCCTCACCACTGCACTAAGAGGGAAACACCAGGGAGAGGACAGACAAACACAAACACCCAGGTGGACAACAACAACTGTCCACAAAGGTCCAACAGGGATCCGGAGGGTAGCGTTCTAAAGCAACAATCAGAGAACGCAGCAACACAGCTCCAGTGGGTCAGAATAGATGTCCAGGCAGGAAGCTCTATATCTGGCAACCAGAGAAGTGTGAGAGGGGAATATAAGGAGGATTGGGAGTGCTGGACAAGGAACAGCTGAGAGAAGGAGCTACGGATCCCTGAGTGAGCCAAAAGGGTTTGCAAAGCAAACCCAGAAAGCTACAATAAGGAAACATCCCTATCTTACATAGAGCGTGCAGCCAACCGCTGCGACCTCCTGACCCCGGGTACAACGGAGTCAGGCGTGGCTCTTGACACCCTCGTGACACTTGGATATTGTTTCCGATAGAGGCACGCAGTTTGTGTCCAGATTCTGGAAGGCTTTCTATTCTCGTCTGGGGGTTCGGCTGTCCTTCTCTTTTGCTTTTCACCCGCAGTCGAATGGTCAGACTGAGCGCGTCAACCAGAATCTGGAGACATATTTGCGCTGTTTTGTGGCAGAGAACTAGGAGGATTGGTGTTCATTTCTCCCTCTTGCTGAGTTTGCTCTGAACAACCGTCGTCAGGAATCTTCTGATAAGTCACCATTCTTTGGTGCATATGGGTTCCATCTGCAGTTTGGGACATTCTCGGGAGGGGCTCCCTCTGGTTTGCCTGAGGAGGAGAGATTTTCCTCGTCTTTGTCTACCATTTGGCAAAAGATTCAGAGTAATCTTAGAAAGATGAGTGAGAAATATAAGCGTGTGGCTGATAAGAGAGTTTGAGGTTTCCAGAATTGTGGACTCTCGCATTGTCCGCGGTTCTCTTCAGTACCTCGTTCATTGGAGGGGTTATGGTCCTGAGGAGAGGATGTGGGTTCCGGTGTCGGACATTAAAGCCACTTGCCTCATCAGGGCATTTCATAGGGCTCATCCTGAGAAGGTGGGTCCTGGGTGTCCGGAGTCCACCCGTAGAGGGGGGGGGGGGGGGTACTGTCACTACCAGAGCTTTGAGACGTTCTCACAGCTCTGTTTCCACACCCCTGTGATGATGTCACTACTAGAACTTGGAGGAGTTCTCTTCCCTGTTTCTCCGCCTCTGTGATGAGGTCTTTACTTTCGGTTTCCTTCCTCCCAGCTGTCCCTCCTGTGTTTGATTTTGCTGCCTTTAAATCACCCCTCCTCCTTTGTAGAGGTGCGGATTATACTCTTAATTTTGAGCTGTATCTCTCGCTTGAGTGTCTTCACCTGTGTGACTTCTCTTCACTGGATCTGTGTTCTGCTGATGCAAGTACTTCGGATATCGTCTGCTGACTTTGGATCTGTTTTCACTGCGGCTGCAGCACCTCAGTTAAGTGTTCAGACATTGTGTGTTTCTGTTTCACTTGCTGACTGGATCCGAGGCGACCCCGGTTCCGTCCATATACTGAGCAGGGCACCGGTGGCCGTGCCCCTTCCACTATTGTAGGGGTTTCAGCGGTCTTCAGCCTCAGGTACGCGGGCATGTCTCGATCCACCATTTGGATCCGGACATGGGCATAGCAGCTTAGGGAGAGCTTTTAGGGTCTGGCAGGGGTCACCCTTTATCCTCCCTAGTTTGGGTCCGGTCAGTTGCTATTCTCTGTGTACGCTCCTGTTGCTCACTTACAGTCGTGACATCAACCATTTGATGTTTTTTTCCGTTTTGTCATTTGCCATATCTGAAAAATATTTAATAGTTTAAAAGTATTGGCACTTTCGGATGCGGTGATACCCATGATGTGTATTTTTTTTTATAGTTTCCTTTTTTTTTGGGGGGTGGGGAAGGGGGTGATTTTTTAAAAAAATTTAAAACTATTTTTTACATGGAACTATAAAAAGCAATCATCAAATTGCTTCTCTCATACACCAACATTGGAGTATGTATGAGGGGCTTCATAGGAGCTAACATGCGGCAGCTTCAGTTCATTACGGAGGACTGAGGCTGCCGCACAATGCATCCGGCTCCCGTGATCCTCATGTTTGACCACAGCATCTGAAGGGTTAAAAAGTCTAAGATCATTGTTACCGCCAGTCACAGACATTAGCTGCTGGTGTCTGCTGTATGAAACATCAGGCACCTGGCAGCTATGGCGCATGCGAGAGCTTATTGTTCCTTCCGGAAATGAAGTCATAAATTCTTAACCTTCCTGATCTCTTTACTCCAGGCTAAATAAATCTCAGGACATCTGGAAAGATCTAGGGAATGGAGATGATATTTAGTGTTTAGTGATCACCAATATTCGAATTGCAAATTTTTATCATGATATAGGTACTTAGAAAATTTGCAAATATTTAGAATATAGTGATATATATTAGTAATTTTGAATTGTGAATTTTCGTAAAGAAATTTTTTCAATTGCCTAGTAAAAACATAATTCCTCCGTGCTTCTTGCTTGTAGGCCAATGACTCATGGGGAGGGAGGGAGGAATCATGACTTTAAGTGGAAAAAATGATGAATATTCTAAAAAACAAATATATAGCACTATATTAAATATATTAGTTTTTTCGAATATTCGTAATATTCTAAAACAAGAATATATAGCAATATAGCGAATATTCGAAAAAAAACTAATATAGAGCAATTTAGCTAATATAGTGCGATAATCTTCTTTGTCTAATAGTTGTAATTTTTTCTCATCTGAAGTTCAGATTGGAAAAAAGTTACAACTATTAAAAAAAAAGATTATAGCACTATATTAGCTAGATTGCTCTATATTCATATTTTTTTTCGAATATTCGCTATATTGCTATATATTCTTGTTTTATAATATTACGAATATTCGAAAAAACTAATATATTCAATATAGTGCTATGACTCATTGGCCCATAAGCAAGAAGCAGGGAGGAATCATGTTTTTGCTCGGCAATTAACAAATTTGCATTATGAAAATTTGCATATTACGCGATCATTACCTTGTCGATTTTTCGAGGAAAAAAATCGTTGAATATAACGAATATTCGAATTCACGAATATTCGCTGAATATTCTACAAAATATTTGCGAAATATAGCAAATTCTAATATGACCCCTGCCGCTCATCACTAATGATATTCAAAATTACTGTAAAGCTCATAATAGACACTGGAAGGAGGAGACCTGATTATAGTTACCAAAGAACAATCCTTTGGAGTAAGAAGTAATCTGAAGTACAGATCCACTGATGACAAGACTAGGATCTCCCTGTTCTTATGGCAGATGTCATGGCCAGATGGAAATAACCTCTTTAGGTTAGGTATTTATGTGGGCCCTCCTCCAGAGGGTCAAAGGTAGATGATCTTAAAACTTTTAGGGCTAAGGTCAAGTCCTATTTTGACATAGATTCTAAGTATGGAGGGCTACATTTTAGCAAGCCTTTCAGGAACCTTTTCATCAAGACTATTGTGACAAGGATAAACTTGCAGAATGGGCAAAATTTTTACTTTTTAGGTTGATACTCTGAGGCCTTTTCCAAATTTTTCTTGCAGGAAGCCTAAGAGCGAATAATCTGTGGTTTAGAACTATCCACCCCTTAACAGAATTCAAGCTGAATAGATTCACTTGATCCTTGTGTAAGCCCTTTAAGTAGAGACCTAGCTACGACAAGGTCTTCTGGACTATGTCTTAGAGACCATTAGATTGATATAGTGCCTGTACGGTTAAGTCTCCACAGGTTCTGGCAGAGCTGAGTGCACTAGACACACACATTTTGTACTGGGGGAAGTCTTCAGATATACCCTTGAATCATTTGAATGAGTTGGGATCAAAATTAACTTTTCGTGAATTGCAAACCAGAGTGTGGCAAAGGTCTTCATGATTTAATCAAAGAGGCTTCAAGATAGTTAAAGAGGCTGGTCAAACTTCAGGCTGTCAAACTGAACCTGTTCAGGTCTTGGCAGAGTTCAGTGAATGAGTTAGGAAAAATGATCGTTTGGTAGATTGAGGCCCAATGTATGGTAGCATCTTCATGACTACATCAGAGAGGCCTCTAGATAGAAATCGAGGCTAGCAACTAGAGATGAGCGAATCGAGGCTGACAAAGTGGAATTGTTTTAGAATTTCATGAAAAATTTGATTCGCAACGAATGCGAATTTCCTCGCACTTCGTGGTAACGAATCGCAATTTTCCTAAAACGGCGGCTAAACGTGTGAGGACTGAGGACATGGGACAAGGAACTGTGGGAAGACGGGATCACCTAGATTGACATGCCTGCATGCAGCCAATCAGCAGCCAGCCCTGTGATGTCACAGCCCTATAAATACGGCAGCCATTTTAGATTCTGCCATTTTCCGTTCAGAGTTTAGGGACAGACGTGTGAAGGCGCTTGGGACAGCAAGTGGAGAAACGATTGTGGAAAAAAATACAGAAAAAACTATTTATAAGTGCAGGGAAAGGATAGGGAGGAATCATTTCACAGCATCTTAGTGCAGGGAGAGACGTCAGAAGGCGCTAGGGACATTGATAGGAAAGTGATTTACAAGTGCAGGGAACGATTATTTGGGGATCCAAATAGTCATTAGACAACTCTGTCATTCCAGCAATTTGTTATTGGGCTGCAAGTGCTATGTTGGAAAGCCTTTAGAGGCTTATATCTTAGTATCTTATTCAGTACTACAAGAAAAATATATATATATGCATTTTACTTCTGCAGTTATTTCTAGTGAAAGCGTATAGGGGTGTATTTCAATAAAAAAGAAAAATATATATGCACTGTTACGGGTATTTCTGTACGTATAATTGCGTTTTTCAGTACTTCAAGAAATATATATATGCACTTCAATCAGATTCTTTAATTTTTTTTCTAGTCAAAACGTACAGTGGCCTATTTCCGTCCAACAAGAAATATATATTCTCAGTTCACTGCTGCAGTTATTTCTAGTGAAAGCGTATAACGGGGTATTTCACTACTTCAAGAAATGATGCGTCTATATTGGCTAAACAGGATGATCTTTTTCCATTTATTGTGGCGTTCACTTGAGTAGTCAAGATAACTGTTGCAGTCGACTCTCTTGAAAAATGTTCGAGTGATGATTCTTCCGTTGTCAGCTTGTAGTTCTAGATCTAGGAATTCAGTCATGGACTTATTGTTTGTACCAGTAAGAGTGATAGTTCATGATATGGAGAGAAGCAAGGAAGAAAATCTCAGCACTCACCGGAGTTGAAATAATGTTGCAGCTTTATTTGAAAACTTCCTAGGAAGATAGTGCATGTAGGATCCTGGGGCGGACACACTGTAGCAAGCGGCGACGGCCGTTTCACGCGCGGGATCGCGCTTCCTCTGGCCGCTGTGCACGTCATAGCGCAAGCGCTTTATAGGGGCGGACTCAGAGCAGCCGGCACCATCAGCTACAGCTGTGCGCCCATCGGTCTGTGACGTGAACTTAAAAACATGACCAATGTAGACATATGCAAATGTGAATTCTAGGGAATATACAAGGGGGCACAATGAAATACAACTTATGCAGAGTTAAGGTGCACATACACACATGACAGAGGAGATTAGGTGTAGCAGAGAGGTCCGCAAGTCCACGAGAAGGAGGCGCCAGGTCTCCTGGCGACAGTAAAATATGAGGACCCTATTCCGAATGCACCTACCAAGGACGTAGTGGTGAATCTTACGGGCTTAGAACTGCCTCCCGGCTGTATCCCACTCCTCAATCGAGGGCTGGGATTCAGCCTACCTGAGCAGTTCAGCCCGGTGGATTTTGAGATTTATTTATTTCTGTCAGTTCGCAAACTGTACTTGAAAAAGCTGTTTGCTGAGACCCCCATGCAGGGTTTTGCTCCCTTATCAGGGGAAGTCCCAGCAACCATGTCCCAAACCGATTTCCATTTACGGGGTAGATTCCGTGAGGAGGAGATAGCATGTATCCATTTTTTGTCTAATATGAAGCCAGAGGAGCCCTCGGGCAACCAGGGCCAGCTTGATAAGTACACAGGGGGCGTCGGGTCCACCTTCCTTCCTCCCATGGCACCTTCAAACCTTACGGTAGAAGAATCTCGCGCTCTCTTGTGGCTGAATAAACAGGACAATATCGTAATAAAGCCGGCCGACAAGGGAGGGAATGTGGTCCTGATGCCCAGGGAGTATTACTTAGAGGAAGCGCATAGGCAATTAGAAGACAGCACAGTGTATTCCAAGCTCAGGGGGGATCCCGTTCCCGAGATCTCATCTAAGCTCTTTGCACTTATAACCGAGTATATATTGGCTGGATTTCTACCTAAAGGCATAATAGATTGACTCATCCCTGAGCATCCCAAAGTCCCTATTTGGTACTTTGTGCCAAAAATTCACAAACCACTAACCCGACCCCCGGGTCATCCCATCATTGCCGGGATCGGGTTAGTGACTGAGCCTCTGTTTGGCTATATTGACTGGCTCCTTCGACTGCTGCTAGCAAGCACTCCGACGCAGGGGCGTAACTAAAGGCTCATGGGCCCCGGTGCAAGAGTTCAGCTTGGGCCCCCCTTTCCTCAGTGCTTTGTGTGTCTTCTTATGCGGCACAAGTGTCTTTGGGCCCCCTTCAGGCTCCTGGGCCCGGTAGCAACTGCTACCTCTGCACCCCCTATAGCTACACCCCTGCTCCGACGTACCTAAAGGACACGGGCGACCTCCTCCGGGCACTCAGATCCCTTGAGTGGCGGAGTGAGTTTAGCCTGGTGTCCTTAGACGTCGAAAGTCTATACACTAGAATCCCCCACGATTTGGGGCTCCGGGCAATCAACCTTGCCCTTAGCAGGAGCAACAAGGACGTGGTGTTTAGAAACTTTGTCCATGAAGCACTTGATCTCGTTCTCATAAATAACGTTTTCCAGTTCGACGGTCAGTGGTACCGCCAGGTACTAGGTACTGCAATGGGCACACCTGTCTCGTGCACATTTGCTAACCTGTACCTGGC
This sequence comes from Bufo gargarizans, assembly GCF_014858855.1. NCBI lineage: Eukaryota > Metazoa > Chordata > Amphibia > Anura > Bufonidae > Bufo > Bufo gargarizans. The sequence goes on along the minus strand of NW_025334661.1, from coordinate 134,278 downwards.
GGTATTTGAAGCTGCTGCTGCCATGTCCACACTATGTCACCTTGCCAATCTGTGGTCTCTTGATGCTGCTGCTGCTACTGCCATCTCCACACTATGTCACCTTGCCACTCTGTGGTATCCTCCTGATGCTGCTACCACCACCTCCACACTCTGTCATTGGGCAACTCTGAGGTCTCCTCATGCTGCCGCCAACTCCAGACTCTGTCGATGTGCCACTCGGTGGCCTCCTCATACTGCTGCCAACTCCAGACTCTGTCATTGTGCCACTCGGTGGCCTCCTCATACTGCTGCCACCTCTAGACTCTGTCATTGTGCCATTCTGTGGCCTCCTCCTGATGCTGCCGCCACCAGCTCCACATTCTGTCATTGGGCCACTCTGTGGTCTTCTCATGCTGCTGCCAACTCCAGATGGTCATTGTGCCACTCTGTGGCCTCCTCCTGATGCTGCCAACTCCAGACTTGGTCATTGTGCTACTCGGTGGCCTGCTCATACTGCTGCAAACTTCATACTTGGTCATTGTGCCACTCGGTGGCCTCCTCATACTGCTGCAAACTCCAGACTTGGTTATTGTGTACTTGGTGGCCTCTTCATACTGCTGTCAACTCTGGACTGTCATTGTGCCACTCGGTGGCCTCCTCCTACTGCTGCCAACTACAGACTTGGTCATTGTGCCACTCTGTTGCCTCCTCATACTGCTGCAAACTTCAGGCCTTGTCATTGTGCACTCGGTGGCCTCCTCATACTGCTGCCAACTCCAGAATCTGTCATTGTGCCACTCGGTGGCCTCCTCATACTGCTTTGTATATGTCAAAAAACTGCAGCACTCACTTGTCTTCAATTATGCAGGATTTATTCACCAACAAAAATGTGACGTTTCAACCGTCATGGTCTTTCTCAGGCTTCAGAAAGACCATGACGGTCAAAATGTCGCATTTTTGTTGGTGAATAAATCCTGCATAATTGAAGACAAGTGAGTGCTGCGTTTTTTTTTACATATATGACGCATTGAAGGGGGATCTTCAGACTGGCTCCCAACACGGCTGGCACCACCACAAGAAAGGTTTAATTTTTTCGTTGTGCTGCTATAAACATTTCTTCTCCTCATACTGCTGCCAACTCCAGAATCTGTCATTGTGCCTCTCGGTGGCCTCCTCATACAGCTGCCACCTCCACACTCTGTCATTGGGCCACTCTATGGCCTCCTCATACTGCTGCAAACTCCCGACTTGGTCATTGTGCCACGCGGTGGCCTCCTCATACTGCTGCAAACTCCCGACTTGGTCATTGTGCCACGCGGTGGCCTCCTCATACTGCTGCCAACTCCAGACTCTCATTGTCGTGTTACTCTGGCATCCTCATGCTGCTGACACTTCCACACTTTGTCTTCATGCCACTCTGTTGCCTCATCATGCTGCTGCCACCTCCACAATCTCTCATCGCCGTGCCACTCTGTGGCCTCCTCATGCTGCTGCCACCTCCACAATCTTTCGACGTGCCAGTCTGTGGCCTCCTGATGCTGCCGCCACCTCCAGACTCTGTTATTGGGCCACTCTGGGGTCTCCTTATGCTGCTTCCACCTCACCACTTTGTAATAGGGCCACTCTGTGGACTTCTCACGCTGTTCCCACCCTCCCCACTTCATGACTGGGCCACTATTTTGACCTTTCGGCCTGGCTGACATAATTTATTAGACCTTTATCCTGATCTGTCAGAAGGAAGGAAAAATGAGACGCACAACAGATCCTGTCTGTGTAGCAGCTGTAAGGCCTGTATGGTCCCATCAGAATTGGCTTATGATTTAGTAGCCAAAAGCAGGAGTGGGTACAAAAGACATGCAAATATTCCATTCACGTGTCATCTCTGTTTTGGATCCACTCCTGTTCTTTTGGGCAGAAGCAATACTGATGGATTACTGACCAAATGCTGACTGAGTGAAGGCGGATGCTCCACAGACAGGATCCGTTTTTTGGGGGTTATTGTTCTGACGGATCAGAGGAAGGGCAAAATAATCAGTGACGTCAACACAAACTTACTGCTGACCCCCTCTACACTCTGTCGGGGGGCTCTACTTGTTTAATAGAGCAGGTTCTGTAGACATCTATGTGGAATCAGCTGACGACAGTGTAAAAGGAGTGCGCTTCTTCTTGGCGCTAACATCGACCTGTAAGGCTGAGTTCACACTTGAGTTATTTGGTCAGTGTTGGCCCCGTGACTGCCCAAATAAGTGAAGTGTGCAGTGATTTTAAGAGCGACGCCTGTCATCTGCATGTCATACGGACTCACAGTATTATTTCACTACCACAGCAGACTCCCTATGTGTGTTACTGCAAGTCACAGTGTTCTACACCACTATACAGGCACAGTGTTCTACACCGGTGTACAGGCACAGTGCTCTACACCACTATACAGGCACAGTGTTCTACACCGCTATACAGGCACAGTGTTCTACACCTCTATACAGGCACAGTGTTCTACACCGCTATACAGGCACAGTGTTCTACACCTCTATACAGGCACAGTGTTCTACACCGCTATACAGGCACAGTGTTCTACACCAATATACAGGCACAGTGTTCTACACCGCTATACAGGCACAGTGCTCTACACCACTATACAGGCACAGTGTTCTACACCGGTGTACAGGCACAGTGTTCTACACCGCTCTACAGGCACAGTGTTCTACACCGCTATACAGGCACAGTGTTCTACACCTCTATACAGGCACAGTGTTCTACACCTCTATACAGGCACAGTGTTCTACACCACTATACAGGCACAGTGTTCTACACCACTATACAGGCACAGTGTTCTACACCGCTATACAGGCACAGTGTTCTACAGCACTATACAGGCACAGTGTTCTACACCACTATACAGGCACAGTGTTCTACACCGGTGTACAGGCACAGTGTTCTACACCGCTCTACAGGCACAGTGTTCTACACCGCTATACAGGCACAGTGTTCTACACCTCTATACAGGCACAGTGTTCTACACCGCTATACAGGCACAGTGTTCTACACCGCTATACAGGCACAGTGCTCTACACCGCTATACAGGCACAGTGTTCTACACCGCTATACAGGCACAGTGTTCTACACCGCTATACAGGCACAGTGTTCTACACCTCTATACAGGCACAGTGCTCTACACCGCTATACAGGCACAGTGTTCTACACCGCTGTACAGGCGCAGTGTTCTACACCTCTATACAGGCACAGTGTTCTACACCACTATACAGGCACAGTGTTCTACACCACTATACAGGCACAGTGTTCTACACCGCTATACAGGCACAGTGTTCTACAGCACTATACAGGCACAGTGTTCTACACCGCTATGCAGACACCAGTGTTCTACACCGCTATGCAGACACCAGTGTTCTACACCGCTATACAGGCACAGTGTTCTACACCACTATACAGGCACAGTGTTCTACACCGCTATGCAGACACCAGTGTTCTACACCGCTATACAGGCGCAGTGCTCTACACCGCTATACAGGTGCAGTGTTCTATACCGCTATACAGGCACAGTGTTCTACACCACTATACAGGCTCTCTGCAGCCAGGAAATAGTTTGTTTTTAATGTATTTGACGCAAATAAATTTGTATTTAAGCAAATCTTTTAGAAAAATTGGTCGAACCGGCCGAATCTAATTTGAGAGAAATTTACTTATCTCTTGTCTGCCCATGCGCAGACCACAAAACCGGATCCGTCGATGTGGCAATTTTCGAAAAACCTGGGACTGGATCCAGCATTAAAACATTTCAATGGAAATTTATAACGGATCCGGCAAGTGCGGAATTGTTTCGGAATTTTGGCCGGAGAAAATACTGCAGTAAGCTGTGATATTTTCTCTGGCCAAATACCGTAAAAGGGACGGAACTGAAGACATCCTGATGCATACTGAATGGATTGCTTTCCATTAAGAATGCATTAGGATAAAACTGATGCGCTTTTTTCCGGTATTAAGACCCTTCACTGGATTTCATTACCAGAAAAGAATAACGCTAGTGTGAAAGTATGAGGGTGACATCATCACAAGTCCTTCCCCACCTTTTCTCCTCTGCTGAACCACACCCCCTGAACTGATCACATAACAGTAATGTCATTACAGGTCCTTCCAAGATCTTATCCTCTCCACTGCTGAGCACCACCTCCCATACTGATCACATGACAGTGACATCACCCCAGGTCCTTCACCACCTCTTCTCTTCTCCACTGCTGAGCTCAGCCCCCTGCACTGATCACATGATAGTGACATCACCCCAGGTCCTTCACCACCTCTTCTCCTCTCTACTGCTGAGCTCAGCCCCCTGCACTGATCACATGACAGTGACATCACCCCAGGTCCTTCACCACCTCCTCTCCCCACTGCTGAAGTTGTAGAAGCTTTATAAGGCTGGGATCACAAGTGCAGTTTTTGTACAGTTTGTTTTTAGCCAAAGCCAGGAGAGGATTCAAAGTGAATGGCTTCTTCCAGCCTAAGGGGTTGTCTTATGTTGCTGTTAGTAAGGTGAGATGAGACACAGTCTAGACCACCAGCTACGAAAACAGAATAGCACAGCAATCTGCACAGTTTCCCTAACTCAGATACAGCATAGTTTGCTGTGTTTTTCAGTTTCCATAGTTTTCATGCGCTGCAATGAGAGCTACTGAGACAGTGGGTGCTGGTGCTCTCTGTTGTTTCCCGGCCGGCTGGTGGTCTGGACTTAGTAACAGTGAGATGAGACAACCCCTTTAATAGGAATGTTATAAGTTTGTTGACTATGTAATTTTGATTTAAAAAAATAACAATTTAATTTAGTATCTTTAGCAGAAAATTCCCATAAGAATTCTGAGGGAAACTTCATGTTGTCACTAAATTATAAAGCAGAAGATGAAGACAACATGCAATGCTCTTCAGGAGAAAACCTTATTGTACATCCAGGACTTCACAGTACAGATCTGTCATATAATCCCTTTGTTTGTAAGGAATCTTCTGACCAATCACAGATTGCTACCACAAGTCCCGGTCAGAAAGGGGGTGAAAGGTTTCAAGAGATTACAAAAAGATCATGTCTTTCTACAGACAGAAGAATTCACACACGGGAGAAGCCATTTTCATGTCCAAAATGTGGGAAATATTTTGCATATAAATCACATCTTGTTACACATGAGAGAAGTCACACAGGAGAGAAGCAGTATTCATGTTCAGAATGTGGGAATTGTTTTACACAGAAACCAAGTCTTGTTATACATAAGAGAAGTCACAGAGGTGAGAAGCCGTATTCATGTTCAGAATGTGGGAAATGTTTTACACTTAGACAAACTCTTGTTAAACATGAGATGCGTCACACAGGAGAGAAGCCCTATTCATGTTCAGAATGTGGGAAACGTTTTACAGTTAGACAAACTCTTGTTAAGCATGCGCTACGTCACACAGGAGAGAAGCCATATTCATGTTCAGAATGTGAGCAATGTTTTATTCAAAAATCAGATCGTGATAGTCATGAGAGAAGTCACAGAATAGTAAGGATACGGTCACAATTCCAGAATTTAGACTTTGATTTTAATTCCAATTAAAGAATGAAGTTCTCGATAACAAATAAAATAACACAAAGAAATATCCACAGTAACCCCATGTTGCCCATTATGTGAAGAGGTACTTGATAAAGGAAACATACTATTAATGTGAGGCACAAGGAAGTACAAATTAATAAAACCAAGTGCCTCACATTAATAGTAACACAATCAAATACCTTCTCACATATTGGGCAACAGGATTAATATATGGAGGCACATGATGGACTTAATTACTATTAATGTGATGAACATGGAAGCCCAAATTAATAAAACCATGTGCCTCACATAGTAAGACCATCAAGTGCGTCCTCACGTAATGGACAACACGAGATTAAAATAGTTATGCAGCAATATATATTGATGACCTATCCTCAATTAGCCCAATCCATATGCGGCGGGTGCTGGATATATACAGTAATACAGCCGGCACCTTGATACAATGATGGGGAACGGCAATCGCACCGAACCCTGACACTTAACCACTCAGATGCCGCGTTCAACAGCGATTGCTGCCTATGTGAGGTAAGACAGAGGGATGCAGCTCTCTCTGCCTTCCGAATGGAGACCCTGCTGTGAAATTGCTTCTAAAGCTTCCCAGGCCTGCGATGGTAAGCTCCCTCTATCCCAGTGATGGCTAACCTCTGCACTCCAGCTATGGGGAAACTATGACTCCCAGCATGTTGCATTCATTTCTATGGAGTTCTGAGAACAACCAAGCAAGTGTGCATCTTGGAAGTCGTAGTTTTACCACAGCTGGAGAGCTGGAGGTTAGCCATCGCAGCTCTAGGCTGTTAGATTTTATCTGTGTCCAGATTGTGCAGCTGGGGAAGCCTCCAAAGCCTTCGACTCATCTGAATGAATTAGGAAAACCATGACCTCCTTGGCCAAAACAATATGATACTTATTACAGTGGTCTGCTCCTTCTTCATTTTCATTATTATTATCAGTATTGTATCATGGAACTGAAGGGAAGATGTAGACCAGCCTGAACCTTCATGGTTTGGACAAAATGTCCACCACCAAGGGATTGTCTTTCTGATAGTGAGTCTTATAGCCATCAGGTCTACTTCTGGCACATCCCTTCTCTTGAGTAATCTAATGAAAGATATATGGATTCAAAGTCCACTCCCTGTGAAGCTAGTAACCAGACTCAGATGGTCTGCCACCATATTGAGATATGAATGTGAACCGCATAGACAAAGGGCTTCTGCCTGATCAGTGGAGTAAAATGCGGCAGAGACAGACAATTTGCCCTAAGCTTTCTTTGGTTTGAGGGTAATGTCTGCTCCTGATGACTCCAGGTGCCCCTCACTGAGACATCATCTAGGTAGCACCCCAACCCAGGAGGGTTACATCGGTTGTCGACAGGCACCAGCAAAACTGTATCATGGAATCCCTGTCTATTTGGTGATGCTGCCACCTCGAGGATCAATGGGTTTTCTGTGACAGGGAGTACATTTTGTCCAGGCCTTTCTCAGTGCAATTCAAATGATACAACACCTCTCTCTGTGGAGGTCTTAAGTGCCAGAGAGCCCAAAGGACTGCTTCAAATGCTGCTGACATTAAACCTTCATGAGAGTACTGATAAATACCCTTCAGGGCCTTGAAAGGAATATTGCTGCAGCTCTTATTCTTGCTTGACTCACCAGAGATAATGAAAAGATCATCTTTCTAGAATCCAGAACAAACTCCAGAAAATATTTGGAGGTGCCTAGTTGGGTGTCTGATTTTTCCGAATTGGCATTTAGTCCTAACTGCTGAAAAAGGTTGAGTGTATATTTCAGATTATGTCTGAGTAGCTCCTCTGAAGTTGCCTTAACTAACTAATCGTCCAAATAAGGGACAACATAAATTTCACAAATTCTTAGAGCAGCAGCCACAGCCAAGATCAACTTTGTAAATGTGTAAGAGCCGAGGAAATTCTGAAGTTGAAGGGCAATTGTTAAAAATTTCACGTGTGGAGATAAAATAGGATCATGAAGATAAGCATCTTTTATATTGATCATTGCTATGAAATCTCCTTGTTCAATAATTGGAACTATCGACCAGATTGTCTCCATACAAAAAGTTTTCTTTCTGACAAAATAATTGAGCTATCTTAGATCGATTATAGTTAACTAATCTCTGGAAGGTTTTGGAACTAGAAAAAAATATACCTGTGATTACATTCCTGTGACTTGTTCTGAATAAAATAAAGTACAGCTGCTTCTGGATCAGCTGCTTTCTGTGTGGAAGAAGCTTGGTTCTTGTATATCTGTTAAGGGAATAAGTTAAAAAGTCTATTGAATAACCTTCTCTGATGATACTTAGAGCACTCTCGTCTGTAGTTACCAAAAGCCATTCTTTTAGGAAGAACAACACTTGACCTTTGATCTGGATCCATGGGTGGAAGAAAAAAGAATCTTTTAGTGTCAGAAATCTGCCTTCTTCTTTCAAAAGCCTTCACATTCACACATCATATTCTCCCTCCGGGATTCATCTCACATGGAATTGTTCTCTGGACGGTTGAGGGTCTGGTACCTTGAAATGTACTGTGCTTGCAATGAAAGGACTGGGGTAACCCCTTTTTAGTGAAGAGACCTTCCATGATCTTATCTAGCTCCAAACCACACAGTTTACCTGGTTCAAAAAGAAGGCTACATAGATAATACAGTCCTGATCAAAAGTTTAAGACCACTTGAAAAATGGCAAAAAATCATATTTGTGGTCAGGGCACTGACGGGAGAACGTAACTCCTACCTGTTGATGTATAACTAAAGCGGTTAGATTTGTGCCGAAACCGCGCCTTTGTAGGGATACCTGAAGGAGGGCATCCCTTGGTGTGAGAAACTGAGGCTGAGGGTGGGTAGGGTGGGACTGTTGAGACGACGTTCATTGAGGGAGGGGGCATGCTGTCCTGATATAGGCAGCAGTGCCCCTCCCACAAATACAGGCTAATGAATCGGCCTTAAAACTTGTGGTCAGGGCACTGACGGGAGAACGTAACTCCTACCTGTTGATGTATAACTAAAGCGGTTAGATTTGTGCCGAAACCGCGCCGTTGTGGGTATACCTGAAGGAGGCCAAAAATAAACAACACATTTCTTTCAAGACAACTTTATAACTCCAAATTCCAACACCAAACTTTGAAAAGCATGAGACATTTCGGAATTCGGGTGAGGTATATATCCGTTAAAACAAGAGGAACGCCAGCAACCTAGTCTCTTGATGATATGTGCTGGCACTTGATTTTTTGACGAGACGGATGCCGCTCCTATTCGAAAAGAATGCCCGGATACTGAGGTCCGGTCTATTCCAAGGTTAGCCAACAATACACGAATGTGGGTTATGAATTTGTGGCAGGTGAGGTGAGTATCGTTGAGGTGCAGCAACGGGCTATCGGGCAGTTTGTCGTTTAACACGGTCAATAGCTGTTGGAGTATGCGATCGGGGCACCAACGATGTGTGGTAGGAAAATATGACACCTGAGTCGGGAGGCCTACCTGAGATGTCTTAGTGGTAACTAGCGACAGTATGAAACCGTCTCTGGTAGCGTTGAGCTGTCTGACGGTGAAAAAACCTATGACTGTTAGGAGGGGAAGTGAACTCTCCCAGTCTCAAGAAACCGTAAAAGGCCAAGTACATGGCCGCTTTTACCACTAAACTCTGCTGGGCACCAAAAGGTTCATGTCGGACAGATCACGGAAGACCTGGCCAGTAATGGGTTGCCGGCAAGTGCGTCTCTCACTGTTACATTTGTTCAGACTCTTCAGAGTGGCTTTGATGGCATTGATAGAAAACAAGGAACCCTCCCCCAGGTGACTCATGGCTCTGAAATGCTGGACTCCCGCGAGGTAGGACTTGACCGTGGAGTGTGACAGTTTCAAATCGGTGTGACAGTAACCAATAAATGCTAGAATGTACTCAACGAACTCGGTGTTGCCTTGAGGGAATTTGTCCTGGAATTTGCGAAAAGCTCCCCAACCTGTCTGATAGGCCCTATGTCACCACCAGACATCTGAGAAGCTCTGACAGATGCCTTTTTAGAACCTCCTCCTTGAGCTTCCTTTGTTTTGCTTTCAGTTCCTCATCTCGTTAGCCTCTCTCAGCTATCATGTAGTTGTACTGATTGCATCCCTTTAAATTCCTCCCCATAGTGCATCAGTGTGCGGTTTATATTTCTTCCTGGAGTGTGTGTGCATGCTGATCCAACTTCCCAGTCTTCTACAAGATAAGTGTTGTGCATTCATTTGTGTTTTTCTGTTTGCTGGATCCCAGGTGACCCTGACTCCCTCCGTATCTAGTGTAGGGAGCCGGTGGTCGTGTCCCCTCACTACAGTCGAGGTACGAGGATTTGCGATCATCTACCATTGGGATTTTCGCATAGGCTGAGCAGTCAGGGAGAGTGCCAGGTCTGATGCAGGGGTCTCCGTTTTTGTTCCTCAGTTTTGGATCCAGTGAGTCGTATATTCATTTTGTGTTGTCTTGTTTCCTGTACACCTTCCGTGACATTATAAACCGCCAAAACCGTCTCAAGCATGGATCCGGTTTCACTTTTGACTGAACGCTTCCAGGGTCTTTCATTGGAGGTAGCTGATCTCCGTAAGACTCTTTCTCAGTTTCAAGTGACCGGTTCAGCTTGCGTTCATGGAGTTTGTTCTGAGCCTAAGATCTCGCTCCCGGATACGTTCTCCGGGGGTAGTGAGAATTTTGTGCGTTTTAGAGAGGCTTGCAAACTCCATTTTCGCCTTCTTCCCCATTCCTCTGGTGATGAGGAACGGAGGGTGGGGATCATTATATCGCTGCTCAGAGGTAACGCTCAGTCGTGGGGCTCTTCGCTGCCGGTGGGGGCACGGCCCCTCCGTTCAGTGGATGAATTCTTTTTAGCCCTGGGTCAGATATATGATGATCCGGATCATATTGCTTTGGCTGAGTCTAGACTACGTCTGTTATGCCAGGGTAAACAATCCGCAGATATATACTGCTCAGAATTTCGGAGATGGGCAGCTGATACTGGTTGGAATGATGCTGCACTCCGAAGTAAATTTTGCCATGGTCTTTCAGAGGGATTGAAAGATGCATTTGCCTTTCATGAGAGGCCTACTTCCTTGGACTCTGCTATGTCTCGGGCCGTTAGTATTGACAGGCGTCTTAGAGAGAGAGGAGAGATCACTCCTTCCTGTCATACTCAATCCCAGGACAGTGCAGCGGTCTCTTTCTGTGCGCAGGGGTCTCAGTCGCTGTCAACCCCTTCTGAGCAGGAGCCCATGCAGCTGGGGTTGATTGCCTCTGACAATAGAAGATTCAGCCTGCATGGGAAGGTTTGTTTTTGTTGTGGAGGTATAAATCATTTGGCAAATGTTTGTCCCTCTAGGAGATTCAGGCAGTTTTTTGGGAGTAATAAAGAAACAAAAAGGAAAAAATCCTTTAAAAATGTTCCATCTGTTACCATTGGCAGGGTTGAGGCGGAAATTGAAGGTTTTCCGTTTTGCTTGTAGTTTCCATTTTGTCCTGCCTGCCAGGGTGGCGCTAGAGAGCAAGAACATTTTTTTGTGAGATTTTTGTAGATAGTGGAGCAGCTGTCAATCTCATTGATAATCAATTTGCGATAACTCATGGTTTCCAGGCATGCACTTTGGGAAAGTATATTCCTGTTTTTGCTATTGATTCTGCTCCACTTTCTCAGAAATCATTAAAGGGCATAGTACACAATATCCGTTTAATTGTGAGTGATGCTCATGTTGAGGATGTGTCATGTTTTGTCCTTAGCGGATTGCCTACTCCTCTAGGGTTGGGGCTACCCTGGCTCACTAAACATAACCCCACCATTGATTGGCAAGCGAGGCAAATAAATGGTTGGAGTGACTTTTGCAGAGAGAATTGCCTCACGACATCTGTTTCTGAGGTTTCTACTAAGACTCTCTGAATTTTCGGATGTCTTCTCTGAGAGTGGAGTTCAGGAGTTGCCCCTGCACAGGTAGTACGATTGCCCTATTAATCTCATCCCAGGCGCCAAGCTGCCTAAATCTCGTTTATACAATCTCTCCCAACCTGAAAGGGTCGCTATGCGTGCTTATATCTCTGAGAGTCTGAGAAAAGGACACATACGACCCTCGAAGTCACCTGTTGCCGCTGGTTTTTTCTTTGTTAAGAAAAAAGATGGTTCTTTAAGACCTTGTCTGGATTTCAGGGAGCTGAACAGTATCACAATTCGTGACCCTTATCCGCTTCCTCTGATCCCGGACCTGTTTAACCAGATTGTTGGGGCTAAAGTTTTTTCCAAATTAGATCTAAGAGGGGCATACAACCTGGTCAGGGTCAGAGAAGGAGATGAATGGAATACGGCCTTCAATACCCCTGAGGGCCATTTTGAGAATTTGGTTATGAATTTTGGTTTGATGAATGCTCCAGCCGTTTTTCAGCATTTTGTAAACAGCATTTTTTATCATTTAATGGGGAAATTTGTATTAGTGTATTTGGATGACATTTTGATTTTTTCTCCCGATTTCAAAACTCATAAGGAACACTTACGTCAGGTCTTGCTCATCCTGCGGGAGAATAAATTGTACGCGAAACTGGAAAAATGTGTGTTTGCGGTTACAGAAATTCAATTTCTGGGGTTTCTTCTCTCCACTTCTGGTTTTTCGCATGGACCCCGAGAAGGTCCGCTCTGTGCTTGAGTGGGAGCTTCCTGAGAATCAGAAGGCGCTGATGCGTTTTTTGGGCTTTGCCAATTATTACAGGAAGTTTATTTTGAATTATTCCTCTGTTGTTAAACCACTCACTGATATGACCAGAAAGGGGGTAGATTTTTCTTCCTGGTCGGTAGAGGCGCGTAAGGTCTTTTCTAATATCAAGGAGAGTTTTGCTTCCGCTCCCATCTTGGTACAACCTGATATTTCTCTACCCTTCATAGTTGAGGTTGATGCTTCTGAGGTGGGTGTGGGTGCGGTATTGTCTCAGGGTTCCTCCCCTGCCAAATGGCAACCGTGTGCCTTTTTCTCGAAGAAACTCTCCTCCGCAGAGAGAAATTACAATGTGGGAGATAGGGAGTTGTTGGCCATCAAGTTGGCTTTTGAGGAATGGCGCCATTGGTTAGAGGGAGCCTGACACCCTATTACCGTGTTTACTGACCATAGACATCTAGCCTACTTGGAGTCAGCCAAGCGTCTGAACCCGAGACAGGCCAGATGGTCTTTGTTCTTTTCAAGGTTTAATTTTGTTGTCACGTTCCGCCCTGGGGTTAAGAATGTGAAGGCAGATGCCCTGTCACGTTGTTTTCTGGGAGGTGGGAATTTTGAAGACCCGGGTCCCATTTTGGCTGAAGGTGTAGTGGTCTCTGCTCTTTATCCTGAATTGGAGGCAGAGGTGCAGGTAGCCCAGTCAGAGGCTCCTGATCTTTGTCCTCCTGGGAGGTTGTTTGTGCCTCTCGCTTTAAGACACAAGATTTTTAAGGAACACCACGATACGGTCCTTGCTGGGCACCCGGGGGCAAGAGCCACAGTGGATCTCATTGCTCGGAGATTCTGGTGGCCTGCGCTTCATAAGTCGGTTGAGGGTTTTGTGGCAGCCTGCGAGACCTGCGCTCGTGCCAAAGTCCCTCATTCACGGCCATCAGGTCCTCTCCTTCCCTTACCCATTCCTTCCCGTCCTTGGACACATCTGTCCATTGACTTCATAACGGACCTGCCTCGTTCCTCGGGGAAGACTGTGATTCTGGTGGTAGTGGACCGTTTTAGCAAAATAGTGCATTTCATCCCTTTTCCTGGCTTGCCCAATGCTAAGACGCTGGCGCAGGCATTTATTGATCACATTGTCAAATTGCATGGTATTCCTTCAGACATAGTCTCTGATAGGGGCACGCAGTTTGTTTCCAGATTCTGGAAGGCTTTCTGTTCTCGTTTGGGGGTTCGGTTGTCATTCTCTTCTGCTTTCCACCCGCAGTCGAATGGCCAGACAGAGCGCGTCAATCAGAATCTGGAGACATATCTGCGCTGTTTTGTGGCGGAGAATCAGGAGGATTGGTGTTCTTTTTTGTCCCTTGCTGAGTTTGCTTTAAATAACCGTCGTCAGGAGTCCTCTGATAAGTCACCATTTTTTGGTGCATATGGGTTTCATCCGCAGTTTGGGACATTCTCAGGAGAGGGGTCTTCTGGTTTACCTGATGAGGACAGATTCTTCTCATCTTTGTCATCTATTTGGCAAAAGATTCAGGATAATCTAAAGAGCATGAGTAAGAGATATAAGCGTGTGGCGGATAAGAGATGTGTGCCTGGTCCGGACCTCAATGTTGGTGATCTGGTGTGGTTGTCTACTAAGAATATCAAATTGAAGGTTCCCTCCTGGAAGTTAGGTCCTAGGTTTATTGGGCCTTACAAAATCCTGTCTGTCATCAATCCAGTTGACTACCGTCTTGATCTTCCTCAGACTTGGAAGATCCATAATGTTTTTCATAAGTCCTTATTGAAACCTTATGTTCAACCCATTGTACCCTCGCCTTTGCCTCCTCCTCCGATTATGGTTGATGGTAATCTTGAATTTCAGGTCTCTAGGATTGTGGATTCTCGTGTTGTCCGCGGTTCTCTCCAGTACCTCGTTCATTGGGAGGGTTATGGTCCTGAGGAGAGGATGTGGGTCCCAGTGACGGACATTAAGGCCACTCGTCTCATCAGGGCTTTCCATAGGTCTCATCCTGAGAAGGTGGGCTCTGAGTGTCCGGAGTCCACTCATAGAAGGAGGGGTACTGTCACCACCAGACATCTGAGAAGCTCTGACAGATGCCTTTCAGAACCTCCTCCTTGAGCTTCCTTTGTTTTGCTTTCAGTTCCTCATCTCGTTAGCCTCTCTCAGCTGTCATGTAGTTGTACTGATTGCATCCCTTTAAATTCCTCCCCATAGTGCATCAGTGTGCGGTTTATATTTCTTCCTGGAGTGTGTGTGCATGCTAATCCTACTTCCCAGTCTTCTACAAGATAAGTGTTGTGCATTCATTTGTGTTTTTCTGTTTTCTGGATCCCAGGTGACCCTGACTCCCTCTGTATCTAGTGTAGGGAGCCGGTGGTCGTGTCCCCTCACTATTATAGGGTGTTCAGGTGTTATACAGTCGAGGTACGAGGATATGCGATCATCTACCATTGGGATTTTTGCATAGGCTGAGCAGTCAGGGAGAGTGCCAGGTCTGATGCAGGGGTCTCCCTTTTTGTTCCTTAGTTTTGGATCCAGTGAGTCGTATATTCATTTTGTGTTGTCTTGTTTCCTGTACACCTTCCGTGACACCCTAGCAGTATTAGGCGAGAGGGATTTGGCTAACAACGAACGAGCCGTGGCCAAATGAGCGTCTAGATTAGGGTCAGGGAGGCATACGAAGGGACTGTGGCACCGATGGCGTCTGCTTCTGGACAAACCTGCGAGAAAAGGGGAAAGTTAAATCGAAATAAGGCATCGGCAGCTGTATTGTTGGTCCCGGGGATGTGCGAACATATATAGTCGAATTGGTGTTGTACAGAAAGAAGAACCAGACGTCTTACAAATAACATAATGTGAGGGGACTTGGCGACCCGCTATTCAGAATTTCAACGACTGCGGCATTATCTGAAACAAATTATACTGTTTGGCCAGGCCAATCTTGACCCCAGACATGGGCAGCTGCTACTATGGGATAAAGTTCAAAAATTGCTGAAGTGTGAAAGAAACCTGGTATAGAGCTGACTTCGTTCGGCTACTTGTCTGCTAGCCAGTGGGTGCCAAAAATAGCGGCAAAGCCTGTATTTGCGGCTGCATCCATTCCACTGCCTAAGAAAGTGGTCCCACATGTTTAAGTCGGCAATGACCAGCTCGTCCAGGCATATGAGGCTATCCTGGGAAGGGGCTGTAGGGAGGAGTGTGAGCAAACGAGAAATGAATGCCCTACCTTGCGGAATGATGCACAAAGTTCAGCATGCCTAAAAGAGACTGTAGCTCCACTTTTTTGACCACCCTGGCTAACTTGAAATTGTGGATGACTTCCCTGATCCTGTGTAACTTGTCTTCCGGCAATCTGGCTAGCATATTGTGGGTGTCCAGAATGATGCCGAGGAAGGTGATGACTGTGGATGGGCCCTCAACCTTCTTGGGAGACACAGGAACGGCAAATTGAAACAGTTTAGAAGTGAATGAAGGTCTTTTGTGGTGGAGTCAGGGTGTTCAATAATTAGAAAATCATCTAGGTAGTGAATGACATTACTGCAGTGGAATTCATGGTTTAGTATCCATCGGAAAGCTTGGGCTAACTGGTCGAATAACCATGAGCTACTCTTGGAGCCAAAGGTGAGTTTGGATGCAAAATAATAAAGACCCCTCCACTTGATAGCAGGCCACTGCCACTGAGACGGCTTGATAGGCAGTAATTTGAAGGCATCTGAAATGTCAGCTTTTGACAGGATTGAGCCGGGGCCTAACTGCAATATGATGGCGATGGCCTGGTCTATGGACAAATATCTCATGCTGACAGAATAAGGGCATTTATGCTGGGAATGGAGGAACCATGCGGGGCAGACAGGTCGATAATCAATCTCTCTTTCTTACTAAATTTACCAGTGACCACGCCTACAGGACTGACCCTACATCTTTCGAAGGGTGAGGATGAAAAAGGTGCCTATCAGCAAAACCTTTAACTAACTCTGCTGTGATCAATTTATCGGAGACATTTGGGTTACGGTTAGCAGATTGTAAATTTTTGCATCCGTGTGTAGATTCTGGTAGGGCAACCATTCCATTGTGGTAACCAAACGTGAGACCTGTGACTAGGAATTCCACAAAACCTGGGTCGTGATGGTAGCGCAAGAACCGTTGTAAACGACACACGTGTAACTTTTATCCGATTTTAATGAACAGACTGACTTAGGATGGGCTCTGAAGCAGTTAGAACAAATATGCAGCAAACGACACTGACTATAGTTAGAGGATGAGTCGTTGAAATTGTTGCATATCTGTGACCTGCCGAGAAGTTTGATAGGTCTACCTAACTTGTCAACCATGCCAGAGGAACTCTGCGGTTCAGAGGACCCGGCAACCGGAACTGTGGAACTGAACTCAGCACTGGGAGCGGCCTTATGATACCATACTGTAGAATGATATATGGATTGACACAGCGAGCATGATCGGGCCCTCAGCCTGGCGAAATGCCTGCAAAATATCTCAGTGTCGATGTTGGCCCAGTTCGTAAGGAACTGGAATTGACTGAGACCAGCTGCTGCCTTAGCTGAGAACGAACAGTGGTAGTCATAGAAGGAACTACCCCCGTATTTATGCCCCAGTTCGGTTACTCTAAATAAATACAAATCTAGCTCTTCCCTTCTGTCAGGACGCACTGAGCAAATCACGTCTCTGTACAAACTGAAGGCAAGAACAAACTCTGGTATGGTGCGATTCAGCCCGTGGTCCCAACCTCTTAGGACCACGGACACATCACCACAAGCAGTGACCTTACTATCTGAAAGATCCCGGGTAGCGATAAGCAAGGATGCAAGATTAACATCCCTATCTTCCAGGATATCTTACTTTAAATTGGTAGGAACGAAGTGCGCCGGGGTGATATTGGGCACTGCTACTGTGACACCTGAGCCCCCTGCTGCAGATGTGGAAGGGATGGCTACATCAGTAGTAAGTGGAGTATTAGCAGTACCGCGAGACTCAACCGCTTCCAGTCTGGCTTGGATATCCGAGACGGATGAAGTCAGGTTGTTCAGCATGACATGGATTTGTGCAAGGGAAGTATGTACTGTGGACATGGAGACCTCTTCTTGACGTTGAGGGCACGAGCTAGCGGTGAGCAGACGATATAGTTCGGCTTTTCTGGCAGTAGCAGGAAACTAGACACCCCTTTTTGAAAGTTCCAACATTAACCTAGGGATGGTCCATTTGCGTGGAGACAGAATACTGCCCCCTTCTGACATCCTGGCGGCTTTCTCGTCGACCGAAGCCTCCACTATGTCTGACGCGTGTGACATTTTCCCTGCTAGACGTAGGAAGGAAACGTAAATCACGAAAAACCAGAACATGGATTCTGAAACAAAAGGAGACGTGAGAACATAGCATACGCGCTACGGCCAATGCGTGTTGGCACCTGGATGAAAATAACGAGTAGACGGGTATGTGCGAAAATGCGTCATCGTTCCCCTTTTTTTATTTTCATTTTTTACATATATATACAGTACAGACCAAAAGTTTGGACACACCTTCTCATTCAAAGAGTTTTCTTTATTTTCATGACTATGAAAATTGTAGATTCACACTGAAGGCATCAAAACTATGAAATAACACATGTGGAATTATATACATAACAAAAAAGTGTGAAACAACTCAAAATATGTCATATTCTAGGTTCTTCAAGGTAGCCACCTTTTTCTTTGATTACTGCTTTGCACACTCTTGGCATTCTGTTGATGAGCTTCAAGAGGTAGTCACCTGAAATGGTCTTCCAACAGTCTTGAAGGAGTTCCCAGAGATGCTTAGCACTTGTTGGCCCTTTTGCCTTCACTCTGCGGTCCAGCTCACCCCAAACCATCTCGATTGGGTTCAGGTCCGGTGACTGTGGAGGCCAGGTCATCTGGCGCAGCACCCCATCACTCTCCTTCATGGTCAAATAGCCCTTACACAGCCTGGAGGTGTGTTTGGGGTCATTGTCCTGTTGAAAAATAAATGATGGTCCAACTAAACGCAAACCGGATGGAATAGCATGCCGCTGCAAGATGCTGTGGTAGCCATGCTGGTTCAGTATGCCTTCAATTTTGAATAAATCCCCAACGGTGTCACCAGCAAAGTACCCCCACACCATCACACCTCCTCCTCCATGCTTCACGGTGGGAACCAGGCATGTAGAGTCCATCCGTTCACCTTTTCTGCGTCACACAAAGACACAGTGGTTGGAACCAAAGATCTCAAATTTGGATTATCAGACCAAAGCACAGATTTCCACTGGTCTAATGTCCATTCCTTGTGTTCTTTAGCCCAAACAAGTCTCTTCTGCTTGTTGCCTGTCCTTAGCAGTGGTTTCCTAGCAGATATTCTACCATGAAGGCCTGATTCACACAGTCTCCTCTTAACAGTTGTTCTAGAGATGTATCTGCTGCTAGAACTCTGTGTGGCATTGACCTGGTCTCTAATCTGAGCTGCTGTTAACCTGCGATTTCTGAGGCTGGTGACTCGGATGAAGTTATCCTTCGCAGCAGAGGTGACTCTTGGTCTTCCTTTCCTGGGGCGGTCCGCATGTGAGCCAGTTTCTTTGTAGCGCTTGAAGGTTTTTGTGTCTGCACTTGGGGACACTTTCAAAGTTTCCCCAATTTTTCGGACTGACAGACCTTCATTTCTTAAAGTGATGATGGCCACTCGTTTTTCTTTACTTAGCTGCTTTTTTCTTGCCATAATACAAATTCTAACAGTCTATTCAGTAGGACTATCAGCTGTGTATCCATCTGACTTCTCCACAACGCAACTGATGGTCCCAACCCCATTTATAAGGCAAGAAATCCCACTTATTAAACCTGACAGGGCACACCTGGGAAGTGAAAACCATTTCAGGTGACTACTACTTGAAGCTCATCAAGAGAATGCCAAGAGTGTGCAAAGCAGTAATCAAAGCAAAAAGGTGGCTACTTTGAAGAACCTAGAATATAACATATTTTCAGTTGTTTCACACTTTTTTGTTATGTATATAATTCCACATGTGTTAATTCATGGTTTTGATGCCTTCAGTGTGAATCTACAATTTTCATAGTCATGAATAGTGATGAGCGCAGGGGTCATATTCGAATTCGCGATATTTCGCGAATATTTTTTTTAATATTCGTGAAAATTCAAAAATTCGTGATTTTTTTTCTTTAAAAAATCGGCAAGGTAATGATTGTGTAATATGCAAATTTTCGTAATTCGAATTTTCGGATTCGAATTTTTATTGCGAATTTTTCAACTTACAACTATTAGACAAAGAAGATTATAGCACTATATTAGCTAAATTGCTCTATATTCGATTTCTTTTCGAATATTCGCTATATTGCTATGACTTAGAATATATAGCAATATAGCGAATATTCGAAAAAAAACTCATATAGAGCAATTTAGCTAATATAGTGCTATGATCTTTTTTTATAGTTGTAATTTTTTTCCAATCTGAACTTCAGATGAGAAAAAATTACAACTATTAGACAAAGAAGATTATAGCACTATATTAGCTAAATTGCTCTATATTCTGGTTTTTTTTTCGAATATTCGCTATATTGCTATAACTTAGTTTTTTCGAATATTCGTAATATTCTAAAACAAGAATATATAGCAATATAGCGAATATTCGAAAAAACTAATATAGAGCAAAATTCGCAAACACTACTACTCCTAAAGTCAAGTATATTGCAACCTTCTTATTGGCCCACAAGCTAGAAGCAGGGAGGGATCATGTGTACTGATTAAAAAAATAATTGAATAAAAAAAAAATGAATAAAAAAAAATAAAAATAAAGGGAAAAAAATCGAATATTCGAAATTAGGAATATATATAACTATTTGAAATATTCGCGAATTTTCAAAGTACCTATATTCGCGATAAAAATTCGAAATTTGAATATTCGTGATCAACACTAGTCATGAAAATAAAGAAAACTCTTTGAATGAGAAGGTGTGTCCAAACTTTTGGTCTGTACTGTATATATTCTTTTTTTAACTCTATATATATATATATATATATATATATATACACACACACATACATATATACATACATATAAACACTTTTTCTTCTTCGTCCTACAGCAGCACAGAAGGGATATTTCCCGTCCCAGTCACTCTATCATAGGACCGCCCACCTAGAAAAATCTAACAATCAAACAATTAACAATTAACACAATTGACAATACCCTAGGTACTCTATATAACACGCCAAGGCACTGCATCCATTGTGTTTTTTCTAGTCCTTACTCTAGCAGGTGATTGTCTCACCTTGCTGCCCACCTGGAAAGGACTCGAGCCTTGCGTTGTTCAGGCTCCGTCGGTCTGGCTAGTGGTTTCCTAGCCCAGACCTGTTATAGTGTATTGTGGCTGTTGCCTACCAGTGCGTTTGCCTGGTAATACCTGTAGCAGGTCGCCGGTCTGTGTCCAGTGCGTTTGCCTGGCTGACCTGATTCCCGGTGTACAGACGTTTGCAGCCGGGTAAGTATTAGGCTGTCTGCCGGCGATGCCTGGCTCTGGTCTGATGGTGTTACCCTGGGTAAGTTCAGGAAGGGTTAATTACCTTTCTCTATGCGCTGCGGTCTCTGTTTGTTTAGACTCAGTTCCCTTATCTCTAGCCACATTCCTCTCCTGTGCGGCGTCCAGGTCCTGTGACGTCATCACGTTGGGGGCGTGTTTTGGGCGGCAATTTCAAACTCTGGTGCCTATTTAGAGACTCAGAAGCTGTGTGCACATTCCTGCTGTGCGGGGCAGCCGAGTTCTGAGTCTCTGAAGGTATTACCATAGGGTACTGCTGCTCTGTCTGCCTCCCTTATGCTCTATATTTTTGCATCTAATACATTTATTTTTTTCTTAGATGTCGAGCCGGAAGAGCCACAAAAAGACAAAGCACCGTGTTTGTGCAGGTTGTAGATTGCCGCTTCCTGATGATTTACATGATGACATCTGTGATATCTGTGCAGAGAAGTTACGCACGCCTGATCCGCAGCCCGCAAGATCTAAGCTATGCATCACTTGTCTACAGCCTTTATCTCCAGAAGCGACATCCAATATCTGTTTGGATTGTACCCCACAGGACCCGTTAGCAGAAGAAGCAAAAATTTTTTTTTCCTGGTTCAGAGAAAATATGCAGAATTTGGCGTCTACTTCTGGCAGTAAGAAGGAAAGAAGCCATCATCATCATCATCATTCAGATGACATGTCTCAATCATCAGCTATTGTATCTCAATCTGACCTATCCTCAGATTCAGATTCAGGTAGTGAAGAATTTTTTCTATTGAAAAAGGATTCAGCAGAAAAACTCATCAGACGCGTAAAGCGTTGTCTGGAAACTAATGATGAAGAAGATTTAGTACAGGATAAGGGTAACCTGTATTACTTCCCTAAGAAGAAATCCAGAGTCCTCCCTGCTCATCCGGTTCTAAAGACCATCATGGAAAGGGAATGGAAAAGACCCGATAAACGCCTGGACTTAGGACCTCGCTTCAAGTCTTTATACAAGTTAGACCCGGCCGCATCAGAGGAATGGGAAGTACCGTCTAAAGTTGATCCAGCCATTGCACGTCTGTCCAAAAGATCTTTTTTTCCATCAGACGATTCTTCTCTATTAAAGGATCCTATGGATCGGAAAGCTGACACTTTCCTAAAGAGATCTCATTGCAACCTGGCTTCTCTACAGAAGGCAGCTATGTCCTCAGTGCCTGTGGCAAGAGCGTTAAGAGTCTGGCTCAGCGAACTAACCAGAGACATCCAAGAGGGGGTACCAAGGCATGAACTGCTGGACCAAGTATCGACCCTTAAGACGGCTGCGGAATTCCTTTGTGATTTTCCGCTTGATGTCATAAAGATCTCAGCCAAGAACATGGCCTTAGCGAATTCCACAAGAAGATCGATTTGGTTAAAACCTTGGACGGGTGATGCTTCCTCTAAATCCAACTTTTGCGCTCTCCCATTTGAACCGGGAAAGTTAATAGGATCCCAGTTGGATAAGATCCTGGAAGAAAATAAAAAAAGAGAAGGCTTTAGCCTTTCCGCAAACTTTCAGGCCCAAATCTACCAGATTTCGTACGCAGAGAGGAAGATTTTCTTTTCAGGGTCGTAATAGACAGGAGCAAGGGAAGAGGTTTCGCTCCCGCTACCAGGACAAGGGAAAGAAGAAACCCTCTGAAACCCCTGCCTCCAATTCAAAATTCTGACATCAAGCCTGCCCTCACTGTAGGCGCAAGGTTAAGAAACTTTTATATGAAATGGGAGAGTGTCACTTCAGACAGCTGGGTTCGGAATATCATCAAAGACGGTTATTCACTCGAATTCGTTCATCTTCCAAGGGAAAGGTTCCTGTTAAACAACACGGAGAATCCAAGAATCATGCCCCTTCTTCGGGAGTTCCTACAGATGAATGTTCTGGAGAGAGTTCCAGAAGAGGAGGTGTATTCGGGGGTCTATTCAAGAGTGTTTCCCGTTCCAAAACCAGACGGCAGGTGGCGCCTCATCATAGATTTAAGGTTTCTAAACAACCATTTAAAGAAGATAAAGTTCAAGATGGACAACATAAGATCTGTCCTGAGCATCCTGCAACCTGGGGAGGTGATGGCATCTATAGATCTAAAAGATGCATACCTTCATATACCTATCCACAAAGAATCGAGGAGATTTCTCAGGGTGGCGGTCAAGACTCTAGGTCGGATTTGGCACTATCAATTCAGGGCTCTTCCCTTCGGGCTATCTCCGGCACCTCGTATCTTTACGAAGGTAGTGGTCGTCCTTATTGCAGCTCTGAGGGTTCAAGGTCTAAGGATAGTGCCATATCTGGACGACTGGTTGCTTATTGCAGCTTCCGAGGAGGTTCTGAGATCGGATCTTCACACTGCTATGAATCTACTTCAGCAAGTTGGGTTCATTGTCAACCAAAAGAAGTCGCAGCTGGTCCCCACTACGAGAATCCAGTTCCTGGGTCTTGTGTTAGACTCAGAAGTAATGAAGGTATTTCTTCCTCCTCTCAAAGTGGCTCAGATCATTCGCAGAATTCAGTCGCTGATCTCTACAACGAAGATATCCATCCGTTCGGCGATGAGTACCCTCGGGTTGTTGACAGCGGCTATAGAGGCGGTGCCATGGGCGAAGGCTCATATGAGAGACCTGCAAAGAGAAATTCTTCACTGTTGGGACAAGAATCCCAAATCACTGACTACTATGATGAAGATATCATATGCAACACGCAGGGGGCTGCTTTGGTGGACAAGAGAAGAAAATCTGGAAAAAGGAAAAGATTTCCGAGTCATTCAAAGAGTAGTGATAACCACAGATGCTTCCCGCAAAGGTTGGGGTGCGCACATGGGAGATCGGTGGATTCAAGGGGAATGGCCTTCAACCACAATGAGGCGATCCTCAAACTTCAGGGAATTGAAAGCCATTCAACTAGCCCTGCAGCATTTCGAACCTCATCTCTACCACAGATCAGTTCTCCTGCAGACGGACAACGCAACGGCGGCATATTATGTGAACAAACAAGGGGGAACGCGTTGTCTCTCTCTTCAGTCCATTTGCGACAAAATAATGTCTTGGGCAGAGCCAGTCCTACACAGCCTAGTGGCAGTTCACATCAAGGGCTCCGAGAATATCAGAGCAGATCGACTCAGTCGACAGAAGGTGTGCCCAGGAGAATGGGAATTGAACCCGAAATATTTCGCCCAGATAGTGGAGAAATGGGGTCGTCCAGAATGGGATCTGTTTTCAACGAGGAAGAACAAGAAAACCCTGAAGTTTTGTTCTCTCAGGAGAACGGACAGACCCGACTGTCTGGATGCCTTCTCTCTGAATTGGAGCCACAAGTTTGTCTACCTGTTTCCTCCCATACCAATGTTACCTCAGATCATACCGAAACTCCTCTCAGAAGCACCGGAAGCAATTCTAATAGCTCCATATTGGCCCCGCAGGGCTTGGTTTTCTGCCGTATCTCAACTTTCGAAAAACGATCACTGGACTTTGCCTCTGTACCCGGATCTTCTTCTACAGGAAGACCTTTACCATCCTCAACTGAACAAGTTGCATTTAACCGTGTGGCACCTGAAAGGGAAAGATTAAAAGAGAAGGGCCTTTCAGATGAGGTCATTTCTACTTTACTGTCCTCCAGAAAGCAGTCCACTATTGCAGTTTACAACAGATTATGGAGAAAGTTTTCTTCCTGGTTGCAGGAAAAAGAGTTACTAGTCTCCACCAACTCCATTTTGCAATTCCTGCAAGAAGGGCACGAAAAAGGCCTAAAGCCTAATACATTAAGAGTCCACATGACAGCCATTAATGCTTGGACAGATGGACAATATGCAGGTGACGCTTTAATAGCTAGATATTTCAGAGCATTGAAAAAGTTGAGGCCTTCTGTGAGACCGCCTATGCCCATCTGGGATTTATCACTGGTTCTAAATAGACTTACAGGTCCTCCCTTTGAACCTATTGCCGAAGTGGATCTTAGCTGGTTATCCTGCAAGATCCTTTTTCTCATTGCCATCACTTGCGCAAAGAGACTAGGGGAATTGCAGGCTTTGTCCTCCAGAGAGCCATATTTGAAAATTTTGCCAAATGGTGTCAGACTAAGAACCATGCCTTCATTTAGACCAAAAGTTGCGTCTTCAACTAACATCAATAGAGAATCTGTTCTTCCTGTATTCTACCCTGACCCTAAGTCAGATGAGGAAATAAGACTCCATACTCTGGACATTCGTAGAGCATTAATTTGCTATCTTGAAAGGCTGAGAGATTTCCGAAAGGAAGAAAATTTGTTCATTTTATTTTCTGGTCCGAGGAAGGGTATGAAAGCTTCAAAAGACACTCTGGGTCGTTGGATTAAAACAACCATCTCGGAGTCCTACATCTTAGATGGTAAAGAACCGCCTCGGCCGTTAAGAGCCCACTCCACGAGGGCAACCTCTACATCTTGGGCTGAAAGACAGCAAGTTGATCTCCTAGACATCTGCAATGCAGCTTCCTGGACTTCATCCTCTACGTTTGTGCATCACTACAGGCTCAGCAATGGACCCGAGAACTCAGCCTTCAGCACAGCAGTTTTGTCAGCAGTAAAACAGAGCTTTCCCCCCCTTTAATTTCTATGTTATATCCCTTCTGTGCTGCTGTAGGACGAAGAAGAAAGTTGGAATTTTACTTACGTAATTATACTTTCTTCGAGTCCGAAGGCAGCACACTAACCCTCCCAATAAATTTTACTTGCATGAGCTGGTCTACGTTATTACACAATGGATGCAGTGCCTTGGCGTGTTATATAGAGTACCTAGGGTATTGTCAATTGTGTTAATTGTTAATTGTTTGATTGTTAGATTTTTCTAGGTGGGCGGTCCTATGATAGAGTGACTGGGACGGGAAATATCCCTTCTGTGCTGCCTTCGGACTCGAAGAAAGTATAATTACGTAAGTAAAATTCCAACTATTTTTATTTTATTTTTTTCTTTGCCACAACGATTACATGTAGTAACTGAAGTGGTCACTAGAGGGAGCAAGCATGAGAACTGAGACTCTCCTCCTGCGCGCAGTACCAGACAGAACCACTGGAGGGCACCAGAGACACTGCAAGGAGCGTCTGTGGAAACCAAACAGCAGATCGGCGCGAGAGTGGGCATGATTATGGAAAAACTTGCGCTGCGGTTGCAACCCTACCTTACTAGCGGCACGGCGGCCCATGCCATACATTAAGGATGTAAGATGCGATAGTTGAATTCGGGATCACGCTGACCCCTGCACCCTACGGTTCATGCCGTGCGGTGTGGCTCCCCCTTACCTAGGGAGCAGGCACTGCCGGCCAGACTTTCGACATCGAAGCTGCGATACGAGGCAGCCACTTACCTGTTCTAGGCGCGAGTTTGTCGGCGTATTTTGAGACACGAAACCAGGCCACTGTTGAGACGACGTTCATTGAGGGAGTGGGCATGCTGCCCTGATATAGGCATCAGTGCCCCTCTCACAAATACAGGCCAAGGAATCGGCCTTAAAACTTAGCGAGGCCGGATCTTAACAAGGTTCCAAGTAGAGCTTCAACATGCAACAAGAAGAAATGGGAGTGAGACAAAACATTTTTTGAGCAATTTAATGAAAACAACGAATAAACTGAAACAGGCTGTTTTTCAGCTGATCAAAAGTTTAGGACCACACCTCTAAAAAAAAACTAAACCCCCCCAAAACAGAAATCCAACTTCCAAACATGAACTCAGTAATGAGTAGCTCCGCCGTTATTGTTTATCACTTCAAAAATTAGTTTCGGCATGCTTGATGCAAGCGTTTCCATGAGGTGAGTGGGAACATTTCTCAAAGTGGTGAAGACGGCCGCACGAAGGCCATCTACTGTCTGGAACTGTTGTCCATTTTTGTAAACTTCCCTTGCCATCCATCCCCAAAGGTTCTCAATTGCATTTAGATGTTACGACCAGAGGATGTGGATCCTCTGTGTCAGCTGATAGAGGACTGGAATTAGTCCAATATTGCTGACTGCTGACTCTCAGAGTCAGGACCCTGGTGTCTGCACCTGTTACCTTGAATGCAGCTACCTGCAGTAGTGTGAACAGAGTCCAACAAATGCAGAATAAAGGAACAGATGGTCTTTACTGGCAGACAGTATTCAAAAGTCACTTGACAGATACAGGCAACACAAGGTTCAGAGCAATATAGTGTGCAGATATAAGCAGTCAGGCAGTGCAGGGTCTGGATCCAGGCAAACTTACAGGAGGAGATGGGCAGATGCGTAGTCAGGCAGTGCAGATATAAGCAGTCTCGTTGTCAGGCAGTGCATGGTCTGGATCCAGGCAGACTTGCAGGAGGAGATAGGCAGACGCGTAGTCAGGCAGTGTAGAGGTCTATAATCCAGGTGATCCAATAAACAGACGGCAGGCAGATGCGTAGTCAAACGAAGCAGAGGTCAGAATCCAGGAAATCCAATAACCAGACACAGTGGGACGCTGCAGCGGGAGTCAAGAGGTACAACAACCACGCTTGGGCACTTCATGATGAGTGAAGCTGCCTTAAATACAAATAGTCCCACCTCCGGGTGGGGATGGTAATGAGGAACCAGCTGCCTACTCCTATAAGAAAGGGAGAGGTGCGTGCGCACGTGCTATAGCGCATCAGATGACACCTGGCAGTGAGGACGGATGCGGCGGTATGCTGGCGGGCGCCTGCGTCTCCTACAAGGTAAGCCAGTACTGGGACCCATAGTGCTGCGATGTGCAGACAGCGATCTGCCACCCTGCCGTTCCCCTGATCCCATACTGATATTAGATCAGGGGAACACGCAGGATGGGCCAAAGGAGTGATGTTATTCTCCTGGAAGAAGTCCCTTGACCTGCGGGCATTGTGTACTGTAGCATTGTCCTGTTGAAAAACCCAGTCATTACCACACAGACGAGGGCCCTCAGTCATGAGGAATGCTCTCTGCAACATCTGGACATAGCCAGCGGCCGTTTGATGCCCCTGCACTTCCTGAAGCTCCATTGTTCCACTGAAGGAAAAAGCACCCCAGACCATTATGATGCCCCCTCCACTGTGGCGCGTAGAAAACATCTCAGGTGGAATCTGCTTGTCATGCCAGTAATGTTGGAAACCATCAGGACCATCAAGGTAAAACATTTTCTCATCAGAGAATAAAACTTCCACCTTTGAATGTCCCATGCTTGGTGCTCTCTTGCAAAGTCCAAATGAGCAGTTCTGTGGCATTCAAGGAGACGAGGTCTTTGAAGACGTTTTTTTGTTTTTGAAGCCCTTCAGTCTCAGATGCCATCTGATGGGGCTGCAGTTAGCACCAGTAAGGGCCTTAATTTGGGTCGAGGATCATCCAGTGTCTTCACGGACAGCCAATTGGATCCTCCGGCTCAGTGCTGGTGGAATTTTTTGGGGTCTTCCACTTGACTTTTTTGTTTCATAACCCTCAGGATCATTTAAGAAATTCCAAATGACTGTCTTACTGCGTCCCACCTCAGCAGCGATGGCGCGCTGTGAGAGATCCTGCTTATGTAATTTAACAACCCGACCACGTTCAAAAGGGAGAGTTTTTTTGCCTTTGCCATCACAACGTGTGACTACCTGACAGACAATGACAATGAATCTACATCTTTGCACCGATTTGGCCTTTTAAAGGCATGTGGTCCTAAAATTTGGATCAGCTGAAAAACAGCCTGTTTCAGTTTAATCGTTATTTTAAATTAATTGAATGCTCAAAAAATGCTTTGTCTCATTCCCATTTCTTCTTGTTGCATGTTGAAGCTCTACTTGGAACCTTGTTAAGATCCAACAATGTAAAAAAAGATTTTTTGCCATTTTTCAAGTGGTCTTAAACTTTTGATCAGGACTGTATTTCAAATCATTGTCAGTGACCCAGGGCTTGAGACACAGAGACCAGCTAAACACTGTGGAGAGTGCTATGGGCTTGGCGGCCAATTTTACCTGTTAGAAGGAGGCATTGCATAGAAAATTGCAAAATCCATATATTTAAAGAAGAAGAGTGACTCATCTCTGGGAACCCCAAAGTCAATACCCCTCTGAATAGAATAGATCCACTGACAAACACTACTCACAAAAAGTTAGGGATGTTTAGCTTGTGGGTGAAATTTAAGGATGGACCTAAAATGCACTCTTTTACAGGTGATCTTAATTTGACCTTCTCTAAACTTTTGAATGCACATGTCCAGCTTTTCCATGTTTCAGTACTTTTGCACAACTTGCTGTTCTCTAACAACAGCAAAATTCAGAACAGGTGTTTGATATGTGAATTACCCAATACATTTCCTGGTTCTGATACCTCTAAATAAAATTCAGTGTGACCAATTGCCTTCAGAAGTCACCTAATTAGTAAATAGAGTCCATCTGTGTCTAATGTATTCTCAGTATAACTACATTAACTGTATATCTGTTCTGTGAAGGGCTCTGAGGTTTGTTAGAGAACATTAGTGAATAAACAGCATCATGAAAACCAAGGAACACACCAGACAGGTCAGGGATAAAGTTGTGGAAAAGTGCAAAGCAGGGTTAGGTTACAAAAAATATCCCAAGCTCTGAACATTTTCTCGAAGCACTGTTTAATCCATCATTCAAAAATGGAATGAGTATGGCACAGCTGAAAACCTACCAAGACATGGCTGTCCACCCAAACTGAGGGCCCAGGCAAGGAGAGCACTATTTAGAGAGGCAGCCAAAAGGCCAATGGTCACTCTGGAAGAGCTGCATAGATCTGCAGCTCAGGTGGGAGAATATGTTTACAGGACAATTATTAGTCCTGTACTCCACAAATCTGACCTTTATGGAAGAGTGGAAATAATTTTGTTTTTGAAAGCAAGCCATAAGAATTCCCGTTTGCCATAAGCCATGTAGGGGGCACAGCAAACATATGGAAGAAGGTGCTCGGGTCAGATGAGACCAAAGTGGAACTTTTTGTATTAAATGCAAAACCAACACTGCACATAACCCTGATCACACCATCCCCTTAGTGAAACATGGTGGTGGCAGCATCATGCTGGGGGGAGGCTTTTCTTTAGCAGGGACAGGGAAGCTGGTCACAGTTGATGGAAAGACGGATAGAGCTAAATACAGGGCAATCCCGGAGAAAAAACCTTGTAGAGGCTGCAAAAGACTTGAGACTGGGGCGAAGGTTCACCTTCCAGCAGGACAATGACCCTAAACATCCAGCCAGAGCTACAATGGAAGGGTTTAGATTAAAGCAACTTCATGTGTTAGAATAGTCCAGTCACAGTCCAGACCTAAGTTGCTGTTCACAGACGCTCTCCGTCTGATCTAAATGTCAGCCTCCAGATGTGCAAAGCTGGTAGAGACATACCCCAAAAGACTGTAGCTGTAATTGCAGCAAAAGGTGGTCCTACAAAGTATTGACTCAAGGGGGTGAATACTAATGCATGCCACATCTTTTAGTCATTACAAATTTTGAAAACCATGTATCATTTTCTTTTCACGTCACACATACTTGCAGATTTCTGTTGGTCGATCACATAACATCCAAATAAAATACATTTAGGTTTGTGGATGTAACGCGAAAAAAATGTGGAAAAGTTCAAGGGGTGTGAATGCCTTTTTACATGGCACTGTAAGGAAGAGAAGAAGAGCCTTGTTTACCTCCAGAGCAGTGAGGATGAACTGTCCCCATGGACCTTGCTTCTTACCACTGTATTCACACCTCCACCCACACTACGGGAGAGTCCAGAGTGACATGGGGAGAAGTAACGACGCTCCATGTAATAGTTTTATAATGTATGTGGACATATTAATGTTTCATCTTCATTCAAACAGTATTTACAGATAAAATAAACTGTATTTTCTCCATGACAGAGTCACCATTGTCACTGACAGACATTGTCTTTTTGGCTCATATTATAATTAGTATAACCTCTATAGGTTTCGTCAAACTAAAAGTGTCCGGTTGACACGCCCCTTTTCCTGCCCATAACCCTGCCCCATTCTGTCCACAATCCCTCCCAGTCCATCCCAAAGCACCGCCCATCGCCCATTCCAAACCACACCTAAATACCACCCATTCAACGCCCCCTTATTCTGTCTAGCGTCCTCTGCTTTCGACGTGCCCTTTCTGAATCCAAAACGAGCCCTTATTTTTTGTCCGCAGCATCCATTTTGTGAAATACGGCCACCCATTTTGTGATTTAGCAAATGACGTCAAAGAATGAGTGGACATGTCCTAAGACGTTATCCATTTTATGAAATACGGCAACCATTTAGTAATTTAGCAAAGGACGTCGGGGAATGTGTGGACATGTTGAAGACGTTATTTAAGAGTGTCTAAATCATTTTGTTTCGTTAGGAAACTCAGGAGCTCATGTTCAATGCTGCTTACTCCTGGGCTGCTCCAATCTATCTATCTATCTAGAGAAAAAATAAGAGGTGGGCAGCACTGCAGTTTCTTGCGTATAGGTGGAGTGCCAGTGGCTGAGGAGGCGATCCTGCTCCAAACTAATAAACTGAAGAATTTCCACGGCACATTCAAGAAGTTAAATTTTATATAACGGCTTTATTCACCAGACATGCAACGTTCCGATCCGCTTCCTGGGATCGTCATTGCTTGAGAAAGATTCCAGGAAGCGGATCGAAACGTTGCATCTCTGGTGAATAAAGCCGTTATATTCAATTTTACTTCTTGGATGTGCCATGGAATTTCTTCCGTTTTATCTATCTATCAATCTATCTATCTATCCCATATCTATCTTTCTATCCCATATCTATCTATCAAATCAAATCAGCTTTATTGGCAGGACTAAATACATTTTAGCATTGTCAAAGCAAGTGGGAAATAATTGGGTAGGGTTGGGGGATGGGGACATATACAGGGTGGGGGTATAGGAGTCCATGGTATATCAGGCTCCTCTCAGTCCATGGCAGGCAGTAATATATTGTGCTGCTGTGGCCGCTGTGTTCTCCTCTTCCCCAGCAGTATGGAGAGTCTCTCTTCCTCTTCCATGGAGGTGAAGTCTGGGCAGAGATCAGACAGTCTCCTGAAGTCAGTCTCCCTCACTGCTGAGTATTTGGGGCACCGCAGCAGGAAATGAGCCTCATCCTCCATGGCCTCCTGGTCGCACTGCTGGCACAGTCTGCTCTCCCTGGGCATGTACCTCTGTCGATGATGCCCGGATTCAATGAGCAGGCTGTGGGCGCTCAGTCTGTACCGGCTCAGGATCTGTCGGTCTTTTGGATTGGGGAGTTTCTCTAGATATGGGGCCAGTTTGTACCCCCTCTGCAGGCTCTGGTATACTGTCAGCTTCTGGGATGTTCTTATGTCGTTTCTCCAGACGCTAATATACTCCTCTTTGTACTTGTGTATCGTCCTCTGGATTTCACCCTTTGTCAGGCTATATTGGTTGGTGGATTGGGCAGGCTGGGTTTGGGTGACTTGTTGCGGGGTGCTTTGTTTTTCTGGGGCTTCTTGGTGTAGCAAGGCTTTGTGATGGTAGGAGCTGGGACTGCTGCTATGTAGATGGGCTCTGAATGATGGCGCCCTCTACTGGACAGCAAAGTTGAGTGGGAATCTTCCCAGTTCTGCTCAACAGGAGCTGTTTGAGGTGCTCCTGTGGACCTGGAGAAAGTGTTTGCAGAGTTCTACGTGGAATAGTTCTGTTGGCCCAGAGTCCCCCTTTGCCCGGTCTGGGTATGTGTCTGGGCATAGTGGCAAAAAGTATAAAATCAATGGCTACTATACTTGCAGATCACGTGATGTTGTGTATGTCATTCAATGCCCCTGTAGTCTTATCTACGTAGGGGAGACTACAATGGAAATCCGTGAACGGATTAATAAACACAAAAGCACAATCCGCAAGGCAAACATGGACAAACCTGTAGCCAAACATTTTGTGGAGGCCGGGCACTCTGTCAACCAACTGCGGTTCAGGGTGATTGACAGTGTGGGCACCCTACTCAGGGGTGGAGACAAGGATGCGGTACTGAGGAAAAAAAGAACTCAAATGGATATATACGCTGAGGTCCTTACAGCCCTTTAGACTCAATTTGGAGTTCAATGTGGCAGGGATCAGCTAGATCCCCGTCCGTTATATGTATAGCTATATATGTTTTTATGTTTGTAGATTTTTATGCACCCCCTTTAAATGATTTGAACAGTGGTGAAACATCTAAGTCAATGCATTTACAGTTTTGGGATTTTTTTCCATGACGGCGGTTCTGCAGTAGTGGGCATCTCCTACTTTTAGGACGCACGCATCTGCTTACACATCATGATCCACACTGGAGATTTACATGTTATATTTATGCGGCACTGCTGGGTTTCAGCAACAAAATGTGACTTACAACACGATTATTTCAGCGGTCATGTGATTGAGTCCTTCTCGGTCACATGACTTGCACGCCGGCTATGACGCCGTCGGTGCAGGCGCCTCTGATTGGCTGTTGCGCCGCTAGTGTAGTCTCGCGCTTTTTCTGCTATACCCTGGATTGTCGCGGCCGAATGACGTGCGCGGATATGCGCAGTCGCGGCCGAATGACATGTGCAGACATGCGCAGTCGTCACAATGTGCCGCTACGGGTCACGCTCATTGCCACTATGGATCATCTGATACAGGTGAGGTAGATGGGGTATGTTCATTCATTAGTAACTGCTGTGAGAGTCCACTGTGATTTGCCGCATCTGATGTGGGCTGGCAGATCAATCTGACCATTGGGCCATCATTAATGTGGGAGGGTCTCATTTTTTGTATTTATATGTGAGCTTGTGCATTTGTAACATATGCTTGACAAAGGCTACACTTAGCCGAAACGTTGCTACCTTTGTACACTGTGCTTTGGAGTTTTGTACAATAAAGAAGATTTGGTTGGACATGCTGCTGTGGCCCTCGATTTCTACACACTGTTATAGGGGGAT
The DNA here is from genome assembly GCF_014858855.1 of Bufo gargarizans. Taxonomy (NCBI): domain Eukaryota; kingdom Metazoa; phylum Chordata; class Amphibia; order Anura; family Bufonidae; genus Bufo; species Bufo gargarizans. The sequence goes on along the minus strand of NW_025334661.1, from coordinate 100,652 downwards.
CTGTGGATGACACATATATAGCATCATCCACTGATCCCCCCCCCCCCCATAACAGCGTCAACCCGCAATACAAGGGCTGGAGGCCGGTAAGTGATGTTGGAATCGCGGCGGGGCCCGGTGCAGTCACTGTACTCTATTCTGTTACACCGCTCACCGCAGTCTTTATATGTAAAGTGTAGACATGAGAGGTTTGTTAAAGTATGGCCATCCTCTACAGTAGTAGCGCAATCCTCTGTAGTACTCACTATGAAACTCCAGTAGCAGGCAGGCCGGGAGCGTATCGTCACTCACTACGTCACGCGCCTGCTCCTCCCACTTTATGAATGAAGAAGGAGCGTGCCGTGGTGAGTGGCGTTACGCTCCCAGCCTGCCTGCTACTGGAGTTTCATAGTGAGTACTACAGAGGATTGCGCTACTACTGTAGAGGATGGCCATACTTTAACAAACCTCTCAGGTCTAGACTTTACATATAAAGACTGCGGTGAGCGGTGTAATAGAGTACAGTGACTGCACCGGCCCCGCTGCGATTCCAACATCACTTGCCGGCCTCCAGCCGCTCCTCCCTTCCCTGCTGATACATCGCAGGCTGGGCTGTGCAGCATAGCGGCCGGCGATGTATCAGCGTCACCAGTGTAAAAATGGCAGCATTTGTCTTATAAGATGCACTACCATTCCCCCCCCCCCCCCCAAAAATGCATCTTATAGTGCGAAAAATACGATATTTGTATTGCTCATTTGCAAAATTGAAGGAAATATTAAATAACACATACAGCACCATCACTAGCCGAATATGCATAAATGTCTGAGGTGAGAAAACTGCTTTAAGCATCTTTAATGATATTGAAGTGACCTGAAGTGAAATCCTGGTCCCCATCTGCTGCTGGGACTTGCTCCATGTGCTCCCACCTGAAGCTGTGAGGACTTTAGGTTAAAGGGGTTATCCCATCATAATGATCACTGTTAAATCTGTTAATGATTTGACAGTGATCATTTTTGTAAATATACTTTATTAACAAATCCCCACCAATTAGGATAAAATTCATACCCACTTACCTGATTGTTGTGACTCGGTCTCCCCTGGTTACGACCACTGCTCTTCTCCAAAAGCCGGAAGGTCGCGCTTGCCCAGAAGACGACTCCTTTTCTCCCGGCCGGTCCGCTCGCTGTTCTGAACGCGCACGCTGCCGCGCATGCGCGACAGTGACTTCTTCCCGGCCAGAATGGTACAGAGCTGCGAACGCGCACGCCGGCTCTGTAGGAATAAGTCACCATAGCGCATGCGCTGCGGCGTGCGCATTCAGTCCAGCACGCGTCACGGCCGGGAGAAGACTTCAATCAAGATGAAGCCCGCCCCCAGCCAGAATCCAGGAAGTGAACGCGCGGTGGCAGCAGGTAAGTATAAAAACGCTAAGTGGGATAACCCCTTTAAGGACACCTGGAGTTCCCGATAACAAAACATTGAGTTTATTTCATGACCGATGTTTCACAATAAAGGGGCTTCATTTGTGAAATTATTTTTGGTGTGAGTTTCTTTGTGACATTCCGTCTATGTCCTCTGTAGACCCGGCAATTTCTATAGCTACTATTAGTTTTTGTTTTGGGGTGGGCAGGTTGTCAGGATCTTGGGAATGCTTTCACTAGGGTTGAGCGAATTGAGCTTCAGATCCAAGATCCGAAGTCGATTCATTAAAAAACTCCATTGCTAAAGCTGTTTCCGTACAGCATTTAAATGTATGGGCTCCGTGTAGCCAAAATTCATCTCGGCTAAAGTATCAAGGTCGACTTTGGATTTCTATTTTAAAATTTTAAAAAATATGCTAATACAAATGCCATCATTCACCGAAGTCTCGCGCAACTTCGGCTGAGATGAAATTTAGCTACAAGGAACCTATAAATTAATTAATGTACGGAAACAGCATTACCGACAAAGTTTTTTAATGAATCAACTTCAGATCTATGATTTAATCAAATTAGAGACCCCTGATCCTACATACAGATACCTAGCCCCTCCTAAACCTGTGTTTATAAAAAAAAATATTGAAAAGGGAGATGCGCTCATTGGAAGTAGTTAGGCCCGTTGCCATACCTCCTGCTGTCTCACCTGTTATATCCCCAGCATCTCAAAGCTACTTGAACAACATGTCCACTTTTAACTGTCATCTCTTCCTGCTCCCTCTTTCACCAGTTACAACGTGGCTTCTGACCCCACGACTCGACTGAAACTGTCCTTATCAAAGTCATCAACGACCACCTAACTGTCAAAACCAAACAACATTATTCTGTCCGCCTTCTCCTTGACCTGTCCTCTGCCTTTGACACGATTGACCACTCCCTTCTGTTACAAACTCTCTCATCTCTTGGCATCACTGACCTGGCCCTCTCCTGGAACACATCATACCTCACAGATCGGACATTTAGTACCTCTTACACCACCTCCTCATCTCATTCCCTCTCTGTTGGTGTCAAGCAAGGGTCTGTCCTAGGACCCATAGCTTTCAGTATCACTTTTATTCTGACGACAAACAAAGTTGCCTCTTTGATCCAGGCATCTCCACCTTAATATCTAGAATCCCACAATGCCTATCTTCCATATGCTCCTTCTTCTCCTCTCACTTTCTAAAACTCAAGATGGATAACTGAATTTATCATCTTTCCCCAATCTTGCTCAACCCCCCCAACAGACTTATCTATCACGATCAATGTCTGCACACTCTCCCCAGTCAACCAAATCGATTGCCTTGGAGTAACCTTAGATTCTGCCCTGTCCTTCAAATCGCACATCCAAGTTCTTCCACCACCTGCCGCCTTCAAGTCAAAAATATCTTGCATCCATGCATTCCTCAACCAGGAGTCCGCAAAAATGCTTGTACATGCCCTCATTATCTCTGGCCTAGACTACTGTAACATTCTTCTTTGTGGCCTTCCATCTAGCGCCCTCACACCCCTCCAATCTATCCTCAACTCTGCTGCCCGACTAATCCACCTCTCACCCTGTTACTCTCTGCCAATCCCTTCACTGGCTAAAATACATATAAGACCGTCCACAACCTGTCCCCTCCGTGCATCTCTGAGCTACTTTCCAGATACATCCCCACACGTAAAGTTGCAAAAGATCTAGGGCCCGAGCCCCAATGAATATGTCCCAGCTCTCTAAGCTCCCCACACACACATTTTGCTGTACTTGCTATACAGCAGCACATACCTCTCACATCCAGGGCCTCCAGGTGACATCTCCTCTGATGTAGATCTTCTCTATCATCTTCTCCATTTAGTCTGGACATCTTCTTTCAGCCGCCTCGTCTCTGCAGAGTGTGGCACACAGACATCTTAGCTTCCTCACTTTTCTATCATCTTCCCTCAACCTGGAGTCCCCACAGTGTTATCCTGCTGCTCGCTGTGCTCCCCAATAACCCAAATACTATCCTAGAGAAATATTAGTGCCCCAATAGTAATAGTGGTCCTCACAGTCCCACCAATAGTAATTCCCTTCTCGAATGCCCTCATTAGTAATACTGCCCCTACAGTGCCCCCAACTGTGATAACGCTCCCCAAGAGTGCCCCCATTAGTAGAATAGCCCTCCAAAATTAATAATACCCTCACAGAGCCCCCAGTAGAAATAAGGCCTCCTTTTGTTCCCCCAGTGGTAATAAAGCTATCTACAGACCCCTCAGTAGTAATAATGTGGATCTATAAGACCCTCCTATAGAGCTCCCAGAAGTAATAAGAACTCCTATAATGCCTCCAGTATTTATACTGCCCCCTAATGTTATAATGCTAACCCTGAAGTGCCCCCAGTATTTATAGTGCTCCCTGTAGTTATATTCCTCCCTCCACCATAGAGTGCCATGTAAATAACATCACACCATCTCTCCAGCTCCCTCCAATATATAGTCCCATGTAAATAACATTCCTCTCTAGCTACAGCCCCATCCAAAATACAGTCTCATGTAAATAACATCTCCTTCAACCCAGCCACCTTCAACATACAGTCCCAAGTAAAATAATATCACCCCCTACCCAGCCGCCTCCAACATGCAATCCCATGTAAACATCACCCCCTCAACAATCACTCCCATCTAAATAACATCACCCCCCCCCCACTAGCCACATTCAACATTCAGTCCCATGTAAATAACATAACTCTCTTCCCAGCCACCTCCAACACACAGCCCTAGCATACAGTCCCAGTTAAATAACCACAACTCCCAGCATTCCTCTGCCTCTCCCTTCACTTACCTCTCCTGATGTATCAGACATCACCTCAGCTTTTTCCCCTATTCACTGCTGGCCTCTCCTGCACTGGTCACATGATGGTGACCTCACCGCAGGTCCTTCTCAACCACTTCCTGTTTTACTGGTCACATGACCTGTGATGTCACCACAGGTTCTTGAGATCTTACAGTGCATTAGATTTAATTGTATTGCTATCCTGAGGACGGCAATATAGTTGCATCTAGCAGGCAGGCAGGACATTTGGGGCCTGGGACAAAATATCAGGGGCCTAGACCACAAATGTTTTAACTTAGCGACGCCCCTGCTCACAAGACCGCCCTCTCTCCACCCGCTCCTCTTATCACCATTTCACACAGTCACCTCCAAGATTTCTCCGGTGCATCCCCCATACTCTGAAGTTCTGTACCCCAACATCAGACTCTCACAGTGGAATCCTTCAAGAGAAACCTAAAAAAACCCTCTTCAGACAAGCCTACAACCAGTGACCCTGCTGCCTCTATACCACCATGACCAGCTTTACCCTCACCTACTGTGTCTTTCCTCCATACCTTGTAGATTGTACGCCCTCGCAGGCAGGACCCTCTCTCCTTCTGTACAAGTTTATAACTTGTCTTGTTCATGCTTATTGCAGTTGTCTGTATTATGTATATATACCCCTTTTCATATGTACAGCGCCATGGAATGAATGGCGTTTTAATAATAATAATAATAATCTCCTACCTCGCTGCCCGCTGCTGTCTCCGCCAGATAAGACAGGTATCCGACTGCCAGACGCGCCCTCCGGTTGCGCTGCCTCCGTGCTCCATCCCATACTGGTATCCCATAGAGCACGCGTCCACTGCTTCCTGTCATTTATGTTTCCAGGAGCCCACACTTCCTGCTTTCTGGCACCGCCTCTGGGCGGGGTTACAAGTTTAAATAGCAGCTTCCTCTCTTAGGTAGTTGCCTGAAGGTTGAGTTACTAACAGTTGATAAACATGACCTTTTGGTAGATTTAGACCCAAAGTATAGAAGGGTCTTCATGACTACATCAGAGAGGCCTCTAGATAGAAATAGAAGTTGGTCAACCTTCAGGCTGTCAGGCGGAATTTTTCCAGATCTTAGCACCCAGGATCTGCACTGGGGGAAGTCTCAGTAACACCTTCGACTCATCTGCATGAGTTGGGAACCATGACCTCTTCTGCTTGAATGGTATGATTGTGCTACCTTGGCCTGGTCTAACCTGATTTTCATCAATGCCCTAGGTATCATGAACACTGAAAGGAAAATGTAGGTCAGCCTGAACTCCAAGGAATAGACAGGGTATCTACCATCAAGGAATTGTTCACCTGATAAAGGTAAAGGAATATTTCGATCTTGGCACTGAACCTGATTGCATTGAGATACATCTCTGATACTTCCCTTATCTTGGCAATTTGCTTGAAAATCTCTGTATTCCAAGACCATTCTCCTGCAACTGCTAGAGTTTGACTCAGTTGTTGGTCAGCAACAATGTTGAGCGAGCCTCAAATATGTACAGCAGACATATGGGTCAGGTTTAATTCTATTCATGTCATGACCCTTACCACTGCTTAAAGATGGGGTTGTGATCTGGTATCAGCCTTCTTGTAATGTCTGCACTTACACAGAATGCTTCCCATTCTGTGGGGCGAGTCAGACAGGATCTTCTATAGCATTAAACTCTTTGAGATTTGAGGAGAGAGACCTCTCAAGGGACTCCATCAGCCCACTTACTGTATGCCCCTCCAGGTGCAATTCTCCACCTAGTAGAGAAATTAATAGTCAACAGAATCCAGATCAGCTGGAACACAGAACACTAATATATTAGATGTTTCTGCCATCTGAAAGATTGACTAGCTTGAAATGAGGATGCACCTACTGTTCAACCCATCTGAGCTATATTTCCACAGGCCAAGGATCTCTTCTCTGTATAGAACATAAGTGCCATAAGGCTCAAGAAGCTACCTCTGCCACTACTTACATGAGGCCTAAAACCCTCAAATAACTGGCCAGCAGCCTGAAGGTGGTCAGTAATCCAAGTATGGAACCAAAGAAATTCTCTTTATTCTTAAGGAAGCAGCTTTAAAGGATAACTGTCATAATAATTTATTTTTTGGGAGTATTGGATTGTGGTGAGTAATATCTCCTTGGTGGCCCTATTTCAACTTTTCACTGTGTATTCAATTACACCTTAATTCCACAGTTTTGTTCCCTGTACTGCCTACTTTTACCTGTGCTTAAAATAGGGTTGCTATGCAGGTCCGTCTATCTGTTGCTAGGCATGGTCCGTCTATGTGTTGCTAGGCATGGTCCGTCTATGTGTTGCTAGGCATGGTCCGTCTATGTGTTGCTAGGCATGGTCCGTCTATCTGTTGCTAGGCATTGTCCGTCTATCTGTTGCTAGGCATGGTCCGTCTATCTGTTGCTAGGCGTGGTCCGTCTATCTGTTGCTAGGCGTGGTCCGTCTATGTGTTGCTAGGCATGGTCCGTCTATCTGTTGCTAGGCATGGTCCGTCTATCTGTTGCTAGGCATGGTCCGTCTATCTGTTGCTAGGCATGGTCCGTCTATCTGTTGCTAGGCATGGTCCGTCTATCTGTTGCTAGGCATGGTCCGTCTATGTGTTGCTAGGCATGGTCTGTCTATGTGTTGCTAGGCATGGTCCGTCTATCTGTTGCTAGGCATGGTCTGTCTATCTGTTGCTAGGCATGGTCCGTCTATCTGTTGCTAGGCATGGTCCGTCTATCTGTTGCTAGGCATGGTCCGTCTATCTGTTGCTAGGCATGGTCCGTCCTCTGTTGCTAGGCATGGTCCGTCCTCTGTTGCTAGGCATGGTCCATCTATCTGTTGCTAGGCATGTTCCGTCTATCTGTTGCTAGGCATGGTCCGTCTATCTGTTGCTAGGCATGGTCCGTCTATCTGTTGCTAGGCATGGTCCGTCTACCTGTTGCTAGGCATGGTCCGTCCTCTTGGTTGAAGGACGGATGACGCAGAAGCAGGCTGCGTGCAAGGTCACATTCCTGACAGCAAGGGACTGTGTGTAAATGATTAGAGCCAGGTCCTCCCCAGCAGCTGATACCAGTGCCTGGGCTGTGTGCACTTCTCCCTGTCCCTGCGCTTGGCAGACGCTCCCTCAGTCAGCAGAGCTGGAGAATGCAGAGTTGGAGCAGCGCAGACCAGGGAAGGGAGATCTGCCGTCTGCTCAGTGTATACATGACAGCAACATGAGGTAAGAGGACCCCTTTGTGCTGCAGGAGATTAACCCTTTAGGGGGAGGGCTGTGGTTACTGACACTTTTGGGGCGCTATTGTTACTGGCTAGTGAGGGCAGGCGGGATTAGCCTCAGGGGGAGGGCAGTGGTGGCCATCTTAACTGAATAGTGAGATTGCAGTTTTATGCAGACTGGTTCCTAAGGGCTTAATCTTATTAAATATGGGGTAAGTCAGTCTAATAGTAACTGATTCTGGAATATCCTGTTATTAGTAACTACATATATGGAAATTAAAATTAGGGTCTAAGTGTGACAGTTATCTTTTAAAGGACACCACCGTGTAAGGGACAAAATAGCTGAGGAGATCCTGAACAGATTGGCTGTGAAATGCAGGAGCATAAGGCCGTGTTCCTCACCCAGGAGTAGGACTGCCTTAGCTGAGATTATAAAATATGCAGCCATCTCAACTTTATATCCTATAGATGTATTAACTTTAGGAGGAGGAACCCACTATGTAAGTGATGAAGGAACTTTCAGCTTTTCTGTGGTAGCCATTTTGGAGACTCTGACTGTATTGTGAATCCGGACTGAACTGGATCATTTCCAGGATGTTTGCATTCGGCCATCATAGCTTTTTTTTCAAAGCTTCAACCACTTTGAAGGCCCTAGAACCCTACAGGTGGAGACCCCCTGGTCATCATCCTGGTCCCCCAACCGGTCGGACATGAACAATCTCTTTGTTACTTTCTTCCCTTAGAATATTCCCCTCTTTATTCTTCTCCTCCTCAGAGGAGGAAAACAGTTTATCCTGAATTCTCCATCAGGGGCTTCCTCTTCAGACCTGCATTCCCGGGAACAATTACATCTCAGTCTGTTATGTCGTCCATAGGAGACTCTAGAGAGGTGACCACAGCTCTGTACAGACTGTTATATCAGAGAACTACAACCCCCAGCATGTCCAGACAATAATATATCAGAGGAGAGAACTACAACTCTCACAATGCCCAGACTGTTATATATCAGAGGAGAAGAGTACAGAATGTTATATGATATCTCAGAGGTAACACACCAGGCTGTTATTGTAGGTTTCTGAGGCGAGAACTACAACTCCCAGCATGTCCAGACAGTAATATATCAGAGGCGAGAACTACAACTCCCAGCATTTTTCCAGTTCTGTAGGAAAGAAATCATAAAATGCTTTCTCCATACAAGGATCATCCCTCACATGTAACATGACCACAATTACAGCTCCTCCTCCTTATCTCGTCTCTACCAGCTGACTCCGCCCCTTCACTGATCACATGATGGTGACATCATCACAGGTCCTACACACCAATATTCTCCATTGCTGAGCCCCACCCCCTGTACTGATCACATGACAGTGACGTCACCCCAGGTCCTTCACCACTGCTGAACTGCTGAGCCCCGCCCCCTGCATTGATCACATGACAGTGACATCTTCACTGTTCTTTCACCATCTCCTCTCCCCACTGCTAATCCCCGCCCCCTGCACTGATCACATGACGGTGACGTCACCGCAGGTCCTTCAGCTCTGGCAGTGCAGCAGATACTGGGCAGGTCCTGGTCGGTGGTCAGGGCTCTTGTTCTCTATGGTATCAGCCATTCCTCCAGCCTGCAGGTAAGATGAGCTGTGAGGAGACAGTGTGGTGGAGAGCTCAGACATGTCACCTCTGGAGATTCTCCTCCATTACACACAAGGAATCCTTCTCCGCTCCTCAGCTTAGTATGATGGGGGAGGAGTAGGGGGGATAGTGGGGGTTGTCATCATTCGCTGGCCCCTGTCTGTCCTGGTGAGGGGCCCCTGCCTCCAGGAGGAGAATGAATGGAGCGGGGCCCGGCCTGAGCTCAGCTCTCTCCCGTCTCTTCTCTAGGAGTTCTGGACACAGCTGAGCACAGCCCAGAGGTGGGACCTGCATCTACCAGACATTTATCTCCTGTGGAGCCACCAGAGATCTCCATGTTGGGGCCCCTGGAATCCATGTAGTGGGGGCTCAGAAGCGGGGCCCTCCAGGCTCAGGAAGTGCGGTTCTGGAGGTGACATCTGGTCTTGTCCCCTGGATGATTTCCTCTCCTCTTCTCATAAAGGCACCTGCAGTACTAGAAGCCTCCAGCTCCTCCAGTTCTCTCCTCTTCTCCTGAACGACCCCCAAGGATGGACAGGAAGGAGATCAGCAGAAGAATATTAGACCTCACCTTGGAGATCATCTCCCTGCTGAGCGGAGAGGTAAACTTTTCTAGATTTCTCTCCTCTGTATTGTATTCTGTAACAAGTCAGACATCTGGGAGGTGAATCCATCATAGGAAGAGTCCAGGGTCCTGGAGAACGGCCTCCAGACCTTCCCAGTGACGGAGACCCTGAAGATCAGCCCCCAATATGGTGAGTGATGTGTCATGTGACCAGTGACCAATAGTCATGTTGTAGGAGCCATGAGGAGGTAAGTAGGCACGTTGTACCAGGAGGAGAGGGCCGGAGGAGAGCACATGGCCCCTGAAGGGTTTATTCCCTAAGTGTCTCTCTCCATCCACAGGAGTACACAATAGTGAAGAAGACATCGGGGGACTGTGTGACTCCCATCATCCATCTCCAGGAGTCAGGAGGGCAGAGCAGGACCCCTCCCCCCATCACAGAGCCTCCCCCTCACCCCCTGATACATGAGCAGAAGATCCTAGAACTCACCCACAAGATGATGGAGCTGCTGACTGGAGAGGTGACACTGCTGGGAATGCTGGGAAATTCTCCAGTAACAGCACTGGAAGGGTCTGGGTGATGACGGTGTCATTGTGTTGTCAGGTTCCTATAAGGTGTCAGGACGTCACTGTCTATTTCTCCATGGAGGAGTGGGAGTATATAGAAGGACACAAGGATCTGTACAAGGAGGCCATGATGGAGGAGCACCAGCCTCTTATATCACAAGGTAAGGGCCGTCATGTGCAGTGTATACACGTGTGTGCAGTGACATGTAATGGAGGAGCACCAGCCTCTTATATCACAGGGTAAGAGCCGTCATGTGCAGTGTATACACGTGTGTGCAGTGACATGTAATGGAGGAGCACCAGCCTCTTATATCACAAGGTAAGAGCCGTCATGTGCAGTGTATACACGTGTGTGCAGTGACATGTAATGGAGGAGCACCAGCCTCTTATATCACAAGGTAAGACCAGTCATGTACAGTGTATACACGTGTGTGCAGTGACATGTAATGGAGGAACACCAGCCTCTTATATCACAGGGTAAGAGCCGTCATGTGCAGTGTATACACGTGTGTGCAGTGACATGTAATGGAGGAGCACCAGCCTCTTATATCACAAGGTAAAACCAGTCATGTACAGTGTATACACGTGTGTGCAGTGACATGTAATGGAGGACCACCAGCCTCTTATATCACAAGGTTAGAGCCGTCATGTGCAGTGTATACACGTGTGTGCAGTGACATGTATTGGAGGAGCACCAGCTTCCTATATCACAAGGTAAGACCCGTCATGTGCAGTGTATACATGTGTGCAGTGACATGTAATGGAGGAGCACCAGCCTCTTATATAACAAGGTAAGACCCGTCATGTGCAGTGTATACACGTGTGTGCAGTGACATGTAATGAAGGAGCACCAGCCTCTTATATCACAAGGTAAGACCCGTCATGTGCAGTGTATACACGTGTGTGCAGTGACATGTAATGGAGAAGCACCAGCCTCTTATATCACAAGGTAAGACCCGTCATGTGCAGTGTATACACGTGTGTGCAGTGACATGTAATGAAGGAGCACCAGCCTCTTATATCACAAGGTAAGACCCGTCATGTGCAGTGTATACACGTGTGTGCAGTGACATGTAATGGAGAAGCACCAGCCTCATATCACAGGGTAAGAGCCGTCATGTGCAGTGTATACACGTGTGTGCAGTGACATGTAATGGAGAAGCACCAGCCTCTTATATCACAAGGTAAGACCCGTCATGTGCAGTGTATACACGTGTGTGCAGTGACATGTAATGAAGGAGCACCAGCCTCTTATATCACAAGGTAAGACCCGTCATGTGCAGTGTATACACGTGTGTGCAGTGACATGTAATGAAGGAGCACCAGCCTCTTATATCACAAGGTAAGACCCGTCATGTGCAGTGTATACACGTGTGTGCAGTGACATGTAATGGAGGAGCACCAGCCTCTTATATCACAAGGTAAGACCCGTCATATGCAGTGTATACACGTGTGTGCAGTGACATGTAATGGAGGATCACCAGCCTCTTATATCACAAGGTAAGAGCCGTCATGTGTAGTGTATACACGTGTGTGCAGTGACATGTAATGGAGGAGCACCAGCCTCTTATATCACAGGGTAAGAGCCGTCATGTGCAGTGTATACATGTGTGTGCAGTGACATTTAATGGAGGAGCACCAGCCTCTTATATCACAAGGTAAGAGCCGTCATGTGCAGTGTATACACGTGTGTGCAGTGACATGTAATGGAGGAGCACCAGCCTCTTATATCACAGGGTAAGAGCCGTCATGTGCAGTGTATACACGTGTGTGTAGTGACATTTAATGGAGGAGGACCAGCCTCTTATATCACAAGGTAAGACCCGTCATGTGCAGTGTATACACGTGTGTTCAGTGACATGTAATGGAGGAGCACCAGCCTCTTATATCACAAGGTAAGAGCTGTCATGTGCAGTGTATACACGTGTGTGCAGTGATATGTAATGGAGGAGCACCAGCCTCTTATATCACAAGGTGAGACCCGTCATGTGCAGTGTGTACACGTGTGTGCAGTAACATGTAATGGAGGAGCACCAGCCTCTTATATCACAGGGTAAGAGCCGTCATGTGCAGTGTATACACGTGTGTGCAGTGACATGTAATGGAGGAGCACCAGCCTCTTATATCACAAGGTAAGAGCCGTCATGTGCAGTGTATACACGTGTGTGCAGTGACATGTAATGGAGGAGCACCAGCCTCTTATATCACAAGGTAAGAGCCGTCATGTGCAGTGTATACACGTGTGTGCAGTGACATGTAATGGAGGAGCACCAGCCTCTTATATCACAAGGTAAGAGCCGTCATGTGCAGTGTGTACACGTGTGTGCAGTGACATGTAATGGAGGAGCACCATCCTCTTATATCACAAGGTAAGAGCCGTCATGTGCAGTGTATACACGTGTGTGCAGTGACATGTAATGGAGGAGCACCAGCCTCTTGTATCACAGGGTAAGAGCCGTCATGTGCAGTGTATACACGTGTGTGCAGTGACATGTAATGGAGGATCTCCACAGTTTCTTCTCACATTACATTAGAGGCTACGTGTTCTTTATATGTCAGTCATATCCATAGGGCTCCAGTCACATGATGAGAGCGTGTCCTTCTGGCCTCCATCGGGCCGGTATAGTAGACTGTACTACAGAGACGTCTTGTACAATCCGTGTTCTGCATTGTATATATATATTGTAGATCATACATGGAGTTTATGGGCAATGTCCGCCCTGTACGACTGTTTGTCCTCGATGTAGAACAGGCGTGTGTTATGTAAGGCTACTTTCACACTAGCGTTTTTTGAGTATCCGTCTTAGATCTGCAAAACCGCTTCCGTTACAATAATACAACCGCATGCATCCTTCATGAACGGATCCGGTTGTATTATGTCTTATATAGCCAAGACGGATCCATCATGAACTCCATTAAAAGTCAATGGGGGACAGATCCTTTTTCGATTGTGTCAGTGAAAACTGATCCGTCCCCATTGACTTACATTTTGTGCAGGACGGACCCGTCTCGCTCCGCATCCCAGGACGGGACAGAAAACCGCTGCAGGCAGTATATTGGTGTCCAACTCCAGAGCGGAATGGTGACTGATCAGAGGCAAACGGATCCTTTTCCATTCAGAATGCATTAGGGCATAACCGATCCGTTTTGGACCGCTTGTGAGAGCCCATGACAGAACTCGCATACGGGAAGCCAAAACGCCAGTGTGAAAGTAGCCTAAGTCGTTGGTGTCTCAATAAAATGTGAAAATATTTGTAGTAAAATACTTGTCCGGCATCGGCTTTAAATTGCTAAATGTGACCATGTTGTCCATCACTTCAGCGATTATCTGCTCATCCCCTTCAGACTGAACGTGTGACTTCTAGCAGTAACTGCATGTCCCAGAATGTTCCAGCTGCATTAGAGCGTGTTCACACAGGGCACATTTATTGTAGGCATTTCCATGTATTGGGTTGTTTCTGCAGCAGGTGCATGGATTATTACAAGTGTGGGGATTTGCTCCGGTAGACAGGCTGCGGACGCAGTATAGAGGCAACGACAACGTCTTTAACGTAAACAGTTTGGTGTTTATTCACACATACGAATAAGCAAAACAAAAAGTCAGTTTCAAGGAAAACACTCACCTTGAGTCTGGTGTTTGTTCACACCATGCAGCAATGCAGACGTCCTTGGACATAGCAGAAACCACCTGCTCTCACGCCAACAAGGTAGCAGGCCTTTACCCAGGCCCAAACTCCCAGGTCCCAACACAGAGACTGACAGCTTCACTGTCAGAGAAGAGTAAATTCCTACCACCTGACATTGTTGCCTGTGTTTTATAGCCCAAACCAAGACCCGGCCTGGAACACGGGGAGTAGCCACCCACCCTGCACTTTGGCTACTCCCAGTAAAAGCTGTCCCGGATCAGCTTTACAGCCATACTAAATTTCAAAACCATGTCAGTCAGCACTAGCTGCCGCTGACATATGAAATTACCGGCTCTTGCTGAGGCCAGGAATCTCAGTGACACATACCTTTCATCAACGACGGACCCTTGCGCCTTCCTACATACCTTCCCTCATTTGTTCAACCCTGAGGGGGTGAACACTTGCCAGACAGTGTACCCGGGACAGGGCATATGCGTTTCCCTGTAACCTGCCTGCCTTATGTTATGTTCCACTAAGAACTTGAAGTTCTGTAACGACAAGAACCATCTGGAGACCCGAGCATTCCTCTCTTTGGCTTGGCTCATCCACTTGAGAGGGCAGTAGTTGGTCACCAGACGGAACTTTCTCTCCAACAGATAATAGCGGAGAGATTTCGAGTGCCCACTTGATGGCCAGGCACTCTCTCTCCACTGTACTGTACCTAGTCTCAGCTGGGGTAAGCTTTCGCCTCATGAAAACAGGGTGTTCCTCCCTATTGATGTCCTGAGAGAGTACAGCTCCGAGGCCTATTTCAGAGGCATCGGTCTTTACCACTGAGTAGTGACAGGTCGGGGCCAATTCCTAATTGCCTCAATTTTGTTCACCTAAGGTTTTCCACGCCAAATTACATACCCGAGGTACTTGGTCTCTTCTAACCCTATTGCGCACTTTTTTGGGTTAGCGGTTACGCCAGCCTTCCTATGGGACTCCACTACAGCCTGTACTTTAGGTAGGTGACTTTCCCAGTCGGTGCTATGGACAACGATATCATCCAGGTACGCCGAAGTGTACAGACGATGTGGACGGAGTACAACGTCCATTAGCCTTTGAAACGTGGTGGGAGCGCCATGTAGACCAAAGGGTAATACTTTGTACTGATACAGCCCCTCTGGCGTGATGAAAGCTGTTTTTTCCATCAAGGGTAATTGCCAGTACCCTTTGGTGAGGTCCAACACAGAAAAATACCGGGCTTGGCCTAATTTCTCAATAAGTTTATCTACTCGGGGCATGGTATATGCGTCAAATTTAGACACCTCATTCAGTTTGCGGAAGTCGTTACAGAACCTCAATGTCCCGTCCGGCTTGGGTATTAAGACTATCGGACTGGCCTATTCACTTTGTGACTCCTCGATGACACCTAGCTGGAGCATTAGCTGCACTTCCTCCGCGATGGCTTGTCGCTGAGCCTCGGGTACCTGGTATAGTTTTACCCAGACTTTTGCCTGAGGCTCAGTGACAATGTCATGCCGGATTATGGACGTGCGTCCAGGGAGGTCCAATAACACGTCCGTGTTCCGACTAATGAACTCCCTGGCTTTCTGAGCCTGTTTTAGAGGAGAGGTTGTCAGCAATTTTCACTGTGGTAGCCGCTTTCCTGGCTACAGACAGAGGGGCCAAAACCGCTTCCCCTAGGAACCCTGGCAGCGGGCTGTCTTCCGTACAGGTTTCCCTATCTATCCATGGTTTGAGCAGATTCACATGGTACACCTGCTCCGGATTTTGCCTCCTTGGCCGGTGTACCTTGTAATCTACCTCTCCAATTTTTTCAAGTACCTTGTAGGCCCCTTGCCACCTAGCTAGGAACTTACTGTCTACAGTCGGTACCAGAACCAACACCCAATCACCCGGGTTAAAGTTCCGGTCCCGAGCCTGCCGATTATAGACCCTACTCTGGGCTCGCTTTGCGGCCTCCATATGCTCCCTAACAAGAGGTAGCTGCTCTTATAATCTGTCCAAAAAGGGGGGATTTTAAGGTTCCACATAAAGAAACAACAGGCAAGTTCTGCAGGGGCGGGGCTAGCAATGCTCCATTGTGACAGAAGAGTCAACCACTAAGTAGTATAGAGGTAGACAGACTTGTGTAGCTCTGCAGCAGATCTGTCCTCCAGCCCAAGCTCCTGTGATGAATGTGGAGCCTCTCTAGATTTACTCTGTACATTTTAAACAGGATTAGTAAATCTGCCCAGTTGTTTACCCAATGGTTGCAGGGTGTCCAGACCATGAGGCAGCAAAGCAGCTCCAAACCATGATGTTCCCTCCACCAGCCACAAACCATGATGGGCCCCCTTCACCAGCTCCAACCATGACATTCCTTGTTTTTTTTCAAATGATGTCTAGTTGCTGTTGAAAGGCAAAATGTGTTGGCAGAGAGCAGGACTCGTTTCCAGACATGGTCAGGCTTTTCAAATTTTTTTGTTTTGTTAAGTCATTATTTACTGTATGTAATAAAAGTCATGACCTGGTGTAAACCAGAATACTGGACTTTGTCAGGACGTTATAGAAGCTTTGTAAGGCTGGGATCACAAGTGGAGTTTTTTGGCCAAAGTCGGGAATGGATTCCAATTGAATGAATACTTCTCCTTCATGCTGGATCGACTTCCAGCCTAATTGGAATGTTATAAGTTTGTCTACTCTGTTGTTTGCAAATAAAAAGCAAACTTTAAAACAAATTTTCATTTTTATCTTACCAGAAAATCCCAGTAAGAAATGTGAAAATGTCATGTTACCACTAGATGACGATATCATGCAGCGCTCTTCAGGAGAAAATAATGTACATCCAGAACTTCACAGTACAGATCTGTCATATAATCCTCCTAGTTATGAGGAACCTTCTCCTGACCAATCACAGATTGTTACCGCAAGTACAAGTCATAAAGGGACTGAAAGGTTTCATTGTGGTAAAGAATCCACAAACAGCTCAGGACTTTCTACACACCAAAGACATCACAAAGGAGAGAAAATGTTTTCATGTTCAGAATGTGGGAAATGTTTTACACTAAAATCCAATCTTGTTATACATGAGAGAAAACACACAGGAGAGAAACCATATTCATGTTCAAAATGTGGAAAATGTGTTACACATAAATCCAATCTTGTTATACATGAGAGAAAACACACAGGAGAGAAACCATATTCATGTTCAGAATGTGGGAAATGTTTTACACAGAAATCGCATCTTGTTAGACATGAGAGAAGTCACACCGGGGAGAAACCATATTCATGTTCAGAATGTGGGAAATGTTTTAGACACAAATCCAGTCTTGTTACACATGACAGAATTCACACAGGGGAAAAGCCTTATTCATGTTCAGAATGTGGGAAATGTTTTACAGATAAATCAGGTCTTATTAAACATGTGAGAAGTCACACAGGAAAGAAGCCATATTCATGTTCAGAATGTGGGAAATGTTTTACAGAGAAATCAAATCTTATTGCACATGACAGAATTCACACAGGAGAGAAAG
Source organism: Bufo gargarizans (assembly GCF_014858855.1). Lineage (NCBI taxonomy): Eukaryota > Metazoa > Chordata > Amphibia > Anura > Bufonidae > Bufo > Bufo gargarizans. The sequence goes on along the minus strand of NW_025334661.1, from coordinate 83,284 downwards.
CATATACATGTTCAGAATGTGGGAAATGTTTTTCAGATAAATCAAGTCTTCTAAAACATAAGAGGAATCACATATGAGAGAAGCTGCATTCAGAATCAGAAAAATATTTTTGCTTCTAAAGCCAAAATTAGTCATTAGTGAAGTCACACAAAAGAGAAGCCATATGGCCACAATATAACAAAACAATATATCACTGGGTCATAGACATTGTTTTCATTTCAGGTTGTATATTTGGATATAAAAGATTAATTGATGTCACATAACGGCTTCTATAAAACATCTGATAAATCCTGTTTAGGAAGACATATATTCTGTTCATTAATATGTTTTAAACCTTACAGGTAACCCTTTCAGCCCTGGAGGATTTTTCAAATCTTTTGTTTTTTTACTCCCTGTCTTTCCAGGACTTTTTTATTTTTAAGTTTACATAACCGTATGATCGCTTGTTTTATACATTTTCTAATTCCACTATTTAATAATGCAAACGATGTAGTGGGGAGATGGAAAAAAATTCCACGTGGTGTGAAATTGTAAAAATAATGGAAATTATGCAACAGTTTTATGTTTTGTTTCTACGTAGTTTCCTATATTTTAAAACTGACCTATTATTTAATTATGTTCCATACTTTTCCAGGTCAGTACAATTATGGCTATACCACATATGTATAGTTTTTCTTGCATTTTAATACTGAAAAAATAATTAATTAATTTTTTTTACAGTATTTTTATAGTTCCCATAGGGAACTATTAAAATCAATCATCAGATTGCTTCTCTCATACACCAACAGTGGATTGTATGAGAGTTACAATTAGTGATAATCGAGCATGCTTGGCCGAACACCAGTTCTCCGTCCCGCAAGTTTCTTGGCTGCTATGCAGTCAATAAATGTGCAGGTAAGTACTGCCCTCACTGTAATGCTGTAGCCATGTTGGCTCCTGGCATTACAGTGATTGGCTGGCCGGAACGCGTCATCGGGTGCTATATAGCACCCGATGACCCATGTTCGGCTCATTCTCAGTCAGGGAGAGCTGTGCTGAGGAAGGGACAGACAGCGTAGGGAGTGATTTAAGAATATTTTTACCACCAAAACTTTTCAGAGACCCAAAAGTCCTTTTAAGTGTGTTTGAAGTTTTGAAGGGAGGAGCATGCGTGCGGACGCACACAGGTGACGTGCGCACACTCCCTCACTCCGGTCGTTTGAGCTCCCGCCCCGATGAGAAGCCGGTCGGGCCTAAGCTCTGAGGCCGCTCTAACCACGGTTTTGCAGCCTCCTCGGTTACCACCTGGAGGATGTTACGGGGGCCGCTCTGGCTACTGACCTGAAGTTGTTCCAGCCATCGCTTTTGGGCTCGCTTTGGTTTCTGTTCGGTCTCCCTCCCTGTTGCTCGGCTGAGAATTGTCCCGCTGACTGCTGCTGTCCTGCCACCTGCTGGTTGCCTCGTCCCTCTGCATCTGCAGCAAACATATAAAAGGCTCCCCGGCATCAGGCAATCGGGAGCTGAGTGGAGCCGGATACAAGACTGGGGAACGCATGTCACCGGTTCGACGGGCGTGAGTGTTTCCCTCCCCACCTCCACTTCTTGGCAACATGGTGAAAAATATATATGCTCCTTTTTTCCGCCAAAATTGGGCTATTAAATAGTGGATATAACAGCGGATCTGAGGGGGCTACGATAACTGGTCCTAAAATACATACGTGGGATACGGGTGCCCCCCGTGGCCGGCACATAAAATTTAGACCATGACAGAGGTGGAGGAGTGCCGTTGATTGAGGGCTCCAGGCCAAAGGATTAAAGTAGAGGGTGTGTTGTCATTCTGGGGCTTGCAGGTGGCAAGGGCAATTCATAGCTGGGTGGTCAGAGAATAAGGTGGATCATTTATGTTGCTATAAATAACTTGACTGCTGGATTTGGTAAAATTGAAATGGCTGGCGGTATATAAAGGAATAAGCTGTTAATCCCTTTCTACATGTCAATACATATGGTCGACTACCTGGTAATCAAAACAACTATAGCATGTGAGAGCTGCTATTGGAATCGCAAGTTATATAGGAAAGAACTAACAAAAATGAATGTATGAACATGAATTAATATGAACTAACCTAACTAACTCAATAAATCAAGGGATTGCTAGCGGTTTTATGTTATTAACTGTTGAAATTCTTAGTCCTATAAACGACAGAGCACCTAATCAACTAACTGTATTATACCGCATTGAAGACAAGATGAACTGCTGATTGATAGCGGATACTTGGAAGCGGAATTGGCAGAATTTTGAATATATGAATGTTGACTAATACATGTTGTTTTTTTGGGGGTTGTATGTTAACTTTCCCCCTCTATAGGTTTTGATAACGGTGGAATATTCTGGAGCGACGGGGGTGGCTGGAGAGGAGGAGGGAAAGCAGAAAAGGAGGGAGATAGTGGGTCAGCGGTTAGGGTAGGAGATGGTGAGACGGGGCACGGGGAAGAGGGCTTAGGGGAAATTGGAGCTAAATACTTTAATTTCCCCAATGCCCCAAAAAATTGAAAAATCTAAGCAACTACTTTTGACCAATATGCGTGGACAGACTAGCCCCACAAAGAAAAAAAAAGGAGGATGTGATTTCAGGCCAAGAGGGTGAATCTCTCCTGGAGGAAAACCTGGGCTTGGTGCTACCTGGGGAGGGTTTTCAGCCTGGGGAGAGAGGTAATAAACAGCTAAAGGAAGTGGAGGAAAATGCCTCTAAAAAGAGGAGCAGGCTCCTAGCCTGCAAGATATATTCCAAGAAATAAAAAAATGCAATATGGCGATACAGGACCTCTCTCTCCAGACTGGAAATATTAGGGAGTCGGTGGGGCTCCTCAGAGCTGACTTACAAAAATACAAAGACCGGTTGACAGAAGTTGAGAAAAGATCATCGGAGGTGGAGGACCTATTGCAGATAACGGTTAAAGAGAAAGAACGTTTAAAGGAGGAAAATAGGGAATTAAAAATTAAACTAGTATATCTAGAAAATAAGTCTAGGAGGGTTAATCTGAGATGTCTGGGTATCCCAGAGGGAGTGGAGGGGCGTGACTAGAGATGTCGCGAACATAAAATTTTCCGCAAATGTTCGCAAACCAGGTGAACCGCCATTGACTTAAATAGGCAGGCGAATTTTAAAACCCACAGGGACACTTTCTGGCCACAATAGTGATGGAAAAGTTGTTTCAAGGGGACTAACACCTGGACTGTAGCATGCCGGAGGGGGATCCATGGCAAAACTCCCATGGAAAATTACGTAGTTGACGCAGAGTTGGGTATTAATCCATAAAGGGCATAAATCACCTAACATTTCTGAATTGTTTGGAATAACGTGCTTTAAAACATCAGGTATGATGTTGTATCGATCAGGTAGTGTAAGGGTTACACCCGCTTCACAGTGACAGACCAAACTCTGACAGACCAAACTCCCCGTTTAACGCACCGCAAACAATCGTCCATTTGCACAACCGCAAACTCCCCATTCGCACAAGGTTGGATACCAAGCTAGCCATGTCCCGTTCCTTGTCCTCACTGACGTCATTGAAGGTCTCTTCCTCCACCCAGCCGCTGACAAGCCCCCTGGGATGCCTGCTGTGTTTGGTCTTCCACCTCCTCAAAGCCACCTTCCTCCTCTGACTCCTTCTTCAGACTCCTCTCTCTGCGTTGCCGCAGGTCCAGCAATCAACGATGACAAGGCTGCTTCTGGTGGTGATGGTGACCACAACTCTTCCTCTTCCTGCTCATCTACGGCCTGATCGAGCACTCATCGCAGGGCATGCTCCAGAAAAAACGCATATGGTATGAGGTCGATGATGTTGCCTTGGGTTTGACTGACCAGGTTTGTCACCTCCGCAAAAGGACGCATGAGCCTACAGCCATTGTGCATGAGCAGTTCAGTAACGCGGCCAAAAAATACCTAGCTCCGCAGAGGCTGTCCTCTTTTTTTTTAATTAAAAAAATCTGTTCTTACCAGTTTAATCTCTGTTTTGTCCCTTATCAGGGGCCAGTGTGGTGTTTGGAATAGATTTTAGGAACCGGGAGATGGAAAGAGATGCTTGGTCTGTCCTCTTACTTCCAATTTGGGGCACTGCGCGTGCGTCGTGCAATGTACTGTGCTACCCTATATGAGTGGTATGTTAAGTAGTACTATTCCTATCAGTTTAATCCCTGTTACGTCCCTTATCAGGGGCCGGTCTAGGGAATAGATTTTAGGAACTGGGAGATGGAAAAAGATGCTTGGTTGGTCCTCCTACTTCCAATTTGGGACACTGCGCGTGTGCCGTGCAATGTACTGTGCCACCCTATATGAGTGGTGTGTTAAGTAGTACTATTCCTATCAGTTTATTCCCTGTTACGTCCCCTATCAGGGGACGTGTATTGAATAGATTTTAGACAACCGCAAAGAGTTGTCGATAGTTGACACACTCATGACATAAATTTTATTCCTCTATGCGTCAATCTTGGTGTAGTGATGACTGTGCTCGTGCGCACGTTTAGGAGATTGCAGGCGATGGCAGTTTTTAAAAGCCTATTGTCGTGCTGAGGTAGTTCAGTGACAGTTAAGTGACCCAGAAAACAATAATTCTGCAGTGTTGGCCTAGTAGGCTTTAATGATCACCTTAGATGATCACAAAGAAAATTAATGTTTTTTCTATCCAAAATTATCCAGCCGATCGCTTTTGGTCTGTTCACAATGAAGCAACGACCTTATCATCTGGGTTGTGCCAACATTGCCATTGCCAACATACTCATAGAGGTGATCGCTTCATTGTGATACGCAAGCCCCTTCACCACAACAAGGTAACGATCACGAAGGGGAATTGACACATGTATGTGCTTTTATTTTGTTTCGTTTTTGCAGCCACAGTGCAGCACCAGAGGCCAGTTATTGTTACAGCGGCGGAAAAATGTATGTTTTCCAGGCGGAAAGTGCACTAAAACATTGCAGCTTGAACCCTAGTTGGTGGCGGAGAAGTCACGCAAGTCATCCGGCATGCAGAGATAAAATACAGCAGCGTGTGGACCATTTTTAGCCCAAGGCATCTCATCTCATCAGGCCTTTTTTAGTTAAATGTATCGCCCACTGTCAATCCCTTCGGGAGCCATGCCTCATTCATCTTAATAAAGGTGAGGTAATCTAGACTTTTTTGACCTAGGCGACTTCTCTTCTCAGTGCCAATACCTCCTGCTGCACCGAAGGTCCTTTCTGACAGAACACTTGAAGCGGGGCAGGCCAGAAGTTCTATCGCAAATTGGGATAGCTCAGGCCACAGGTCAAGCCTGCACACCCAGTAGTCAAGGGGTTCATCGCTCCTCAGAGTGTCGATATCTGCAGTTAGGACGAGGTAGTCTGCTACCTGTCGGTCGAGTCGTTCTCTGAGGGAGGACCCCGAAGGGCTGTGGCGATGCGTAGGACTTAAAAAGCTCTGCATGTCCTCCATCAACAACACATCTGTAAAGCGTCCTGTCCTTGCCGGCGTGGTCGTGGTAGGAGGAGGATTACTTTCACCTCTTCCCCTGTCAGATTCCCGTTGTGCTGTGACATCACCCTTATACGCTGTGTAAAGCAAACTTTTTTACTTGTTTTGGAACTGCTGCATCCTTTCCAACTTCCGGTAATTCGGTAACATTTCAGCCACTTTCTGCTTATACCGGGGGTCTAGTAGCGTGGCCACCCAGTACAGGTCATTCTCCTTCAGCCTTTTTTATACGAGGGTCCCTCAACAGGCATGACAGCATTAAAGACCCCATTTGCACAAGGTTGGATGCCGAGCTACTCATGTCCTGTTCCTCGTCCTCATTGATCTCACTGAAGGTCTGTTCTTCCCCCCAGCAATGTACAACACCACGGGTACCAGATAGGTGACAACGAGCACCCTGGGATGCCTGCTGTGGTTGGTCAGCCTCCTCCTCAAAGCCCCATCCTCCTCTGACTCCTCTTCCAGCGTTGCCGCAGGTCCAGCAAGCGACGCTGATAAGGCTGTTTCTGGTGGTGATGGTGACCACAACTCTTCCTCTTCACGCTCATCTACAGCCTGATCCAGCACTCTTCGCAGGGCACGCTCCAGGAAGAAAACAAATGGGATGATGTCGCTAATGGTGCCTTCGGTGCGACTGACTAGGTTTGTCACCTCCTCAAAAGGACGCATGAGCCTACAGGCATTGCGCATGAGCGTCCAGTAACGTGGCAAAAAAATTCCCAGCTCCGCAGAGGCTGTCCTAGCACCCCCGCCATACAAATACTCGTTGATGGCTTTTTCTTGTTGGAGCAGGCGGTCGAACATTAGGAGTGTTGAATTCCAACATGTCGGGCTGTCGCAAATCAAGCGCCTCACCGGCATGTTGTTTCGCCACTGAATATCTGAAAAGTGCGCCATGGCTGTGTAGGAATGCCTGAAATGGCCACACACCTTAATGGCCTGCTTGAGGAGGTCCTGTAAGCCTGGGTACCTTTGCACAAAGCGTTGTACGATCAGATTCAACACGTGTCATGCACGGCACATGTGTCAACTTGCCCAAATTCAATGCCGCCAACAAATTGCTTCCGTTGTCACACACCACTTTGCCGATCTCCAGTTGATGCGGAGTCAGCCACTGATCCACCTGTGCATTCAGGGCAGACAGGAGTGCTGGTCCGGTGTGACTCTGCTTTCAGGCAAGTCAACCCCAAGACGGCGTGACACTGTCGTATCCGGGATGTGGAATAGCCCCTGGGGAGCTGGGGGGGTGCAGTTGATGTGGAGCAAGACGCAGCAGCAGAAGAGGATTCAGCCGAGGAGGTTAGCGAAGAGGATGGAGTAGGAGGAGTAGAGGAGGTGGCAGCAGGCCTGCCTGCAAGTCGTGGCGGTGAGACCAATCCTCTGCAGAGCCACGCATTGCATGCTTGGAAGCTGTCAGTAGGTTTACCCAATGCGCAGTGTACGTGATATACCTGCCCTGACCGTGCTTTGCAGACCAGGTATCAGTGGTCAGATGGATGCATGCATTAACGGTCACTTTATAGGGTGATGTGCGCAGATGTGCACATGGTGGCCCCTGTGGGAAATATGTGCCTCCTTTAGACTGTGCCCCTTATAATATATATAGGGCTGTGGCCCCTTATGTACATGTGTGTGTGTGTGTATATATATATATATATATATGTGTGTGTTTAGGATATATATGTATATATATATATAGCTGTGCCCCTTATGATATGTATCCTCCTGATATATATGCTATGTATCCCACCCCCTCCTCCTGTTACATGGACCCAGATGCATCAATGTGAATGTGCCCCAAGCATTCACATTGATGTAATCTGGGTGAAGGCAACAGGATGACCAGACAAGGTCCGGTCATTCTGGTGAACATAAAGGATTCAAATTCTAAAGAATTTGAATCCTTTTGTTCTAATTATCTGCAGCCCTGCTGGAGATAATTATGCATAATAGAGAGAGGGGAGATACCTCCCCTCTCTCTATTATGCGCATTCCGGCAGCGGAATTACTATCACGCTGTCCGGAATGCAGAAAGCTACAGGCGGGAGATCAAAGGATCTCCCGCCTGTCAGCAAGCGCGCACAGCCCTGCGGCGAGCGTGCAGGGACGCGCAGGCTGGCGCGGTGACGTCATCTCACCGCGCCGGCCCACGTGTCCTTCACAGTGGTGCGCGCTCGCGCGCCACTGTGTGGGCGGTACGGCAGTGCGGGCGGCCGGACATGTAAGTGCTGTCTGGCTGACCCCGGGTGCCAATACATGCTGTCTGACTGGGCCACTAGCTCCTTGCGACGACCTCCCTCTGCTTCCAACTCGTCTCCTCCTCCTCTCTGTCTCCCCATCTGAACTTTCCCCCTGTTCTTCTTCTCTTCGAGCGGGCACCCACGTGGCATCCACAGACACATCGTCATCATCAACCGCTTCACTTGTATCTGACACCTCAGCAAAGGAAGCAGCAGCGGGTACAACATCATCATTATCATCATCACACTGTACGTCCATCTGTGTAATGCTGCCTGACTGAGACATATCCCTGTTATCTACATCCCCTGGCAATAATGGTTGTGTATCACTAATTTCATCCAACTGATGTGTAAATAACTCCTCTGACAGATCAAGTGAAGCGGCTGTGGTGCTAGTGTTGGTGGTGGCGGCAGGCGGGCGAGTGGTAATTTGAGAGGTGCCTGAAGCTGAGCTGGAGGAGGATGGTGCGTCAAGGTTCAGAGCGGAAGCTGTAGAAGATTGGGTGTCCTGTGTTAGCCAGTCAACTATGTCCTCAGAACCTTTTGAGTTCAGGATACGTGGCCTCTGAACACTGGGCATTATTCTAGGGCCAAAGGAAATCACAGCACTATGACCACAACGACGGCCCCTGCGGGGTGGCCTGCCTCTGCCTGTCATTTTTTTTCGATTAGTTTTACTATGCGTGCAAGCTACTGTGACACCAGATATGAGTGGTGCAACTGGGCACTGGCAGTAGTGGGCACAGTACACACTGTGGGCCTGACACACACGCTGGCAGGCAACTGCAATTAGATTACAGAGAGAAAAAAGCAGACTGATGTACTAGCCCTAAAAAGGGCTTTTTGGGGTGCTGATCTGTTACAGCAGATCAGATGAGTCTTTCAGGACTGGAGTGGACACAGAACACTGGCCTAGCTATCAATTTCCCTATTAAATCAGCAGCAGCTGCACTGTCCCTGCTCTCACTAAGACTGCAGCTTCCGAATGAATCTAAGATGGATGCTGTCCTTGCTTTTTGATAGGAGGTGGGAGGGTCTGCTGCTGATTGGCTGGAATGTGTCTGCTGACTGTGAGGTACAGGGTCAAAGTTTGCTCAATGATGACGTATAGGGGGCGGACCGAACATCGCATATGTTCGCCCGCCGCAGTGAACGCGAAGAAGCGATGTTCGCCGGCGAATAGTTCGGGACATCTCTAGGCGTGACCCCCATGCTTATACAAATGTGGCTGATGGAACTGGGTCAAGACATCTCCGATTATAAAAATTTTGTGGAACTGGCATATAGACTGTCAGCAAAAATACCTCCTCCAGGAATGAGACCGAGAGCAATTATCCTTAATTTATTATCGGTTAGGGATAAGGAGGAGATATTACGAAGGTTAAGGAAGAGCGGGAGGCTGGAATATCCAGGTATAACAGTAATGTTATTTCCCGACTATGCAAAGGATACAGACAGGGAGGGCTGTTATGTTCTTCTGGATTGTATATTGGAAGGAAGAGCATGGTTAATAGCAAGTGTGTATATACCGCCACCCTTCAAAATTTACGTCCTATTAAAGATACATGATATTGCACTTAATGCGGGGGATAAACCACTTTTAGTTATGGGGGACTTCAATAATGTAATCAGGGCTGGTGCAACCATATAGGCGAACTAGGCATTCGCCTAGGGCACCGGCCTGCTGGGGGCGCCCTGGTGGGCTCCCCCTGACTGGGGCTGCAGCCCTGGGAGAGTGGCTCTTGAGCCGCCCCCAGCGCCGTAACAGGGGGGCCATGAGGTGGACGTCCTTCTTAAATATGGCAGAGCAGGCATCTGCTTACCCTGGTGGCAGGTGCCTGCTCTGCCAGTAAATTACCGGAGGAGAGGAGGCGGACGGCATAGGGAGGCTGTTCTAGCATCTCCCCACTCCTCCCTCGTGCGCCCTCTGTGATGCCGGAATATGACGTAATTCCGGCCCCGGCATACTAAACGGCGCACTGGAGGACTGAGGAGCTGCACCACACTGGACCCCAGGGAGGTGAGTGTGTAAGTGTTTGACTGAGTGAGTGTCTGCCTGTGTATTTATGTCAGTGAGTGAGTGTATGTATGTATGTCTTTCTGTCAGTAAATGTATGTGTGTCTGTCATTGAGTGTCAGTGAGTGTATGTCAGTGAGTGTGGATGTCTGTCGGTCAGTAAGTGTCTATGTGTTTGTCAGTGAGTATGTGTATGTTTGTCTGCCAGTGAGTGAGTGTCTGTCAGTGAGTTTCTGTGTGTGTGTGTGTTTCAGTGGGTAGGTGTATGTCTATCAGTGAGTGTCTGTCAGTGAGTGAGTGTGTGTCTGTGAGTGAGTGTCTGTCAGTGAGTATGTCTGTCAGTGAGTTTCTGTGTATGTCATTCAGTGAGTGTCTGAGTTCGTGTCTGTCTGTCAGTGTGTGTCTGTCAGTGAGTGAGTGAGTGACATGAGGGGGCGGCAAAATGGATCTTTGCCTAGGGCGGCAAAAATCCTTGCACTGGCCCTGAATGTAATTGATGTAAGATTAGATAGATGTAGAATAGGAAACACTCAAGGTCCTTCTATGGGATCTAAATAAAAAAATATCACAGAGGAGATGGGATGGATTGATATTTGGAGAGTTATGTATCCAAATTTAAGAAAATATTCGTGTTTTTCAAAGACACACAGGAGTCTGTCACGGATTGATTTACTTTTCACAAATAATGAAGGTTCACTAGATATTGTAGGGGTTAAATACGGGCAACGTGAAATTTCGGATCACAACCCAATTAATATAAATATAAAAACACACACAAAAAAAAGGGATGAATATAAATATAGGATGGATAAATATGATGGGTATACACAGTAAGATTCTGCGACAGTTAACATGGTATGGGAGGCGGCTAAGGCCTTAATTAGAGGGATTATTACAAAATATACAGTAATATATAAGAAAGGAATAAGAGAGAAAATAACAAATCTGGAAAAAGAGAATATCTGGAAATAGAGTATATTGAGAACCCTACAGAGCAAAATTAGGCCTCATGCACACGACCGTTGTTGTGTTCCGTTCCGCAAAATGGGGTTCCGTTGTTCCGTGATCCGTTTCCTGTTTTTGTTTCCGTGTGTCTTCTTTTATTTTTGGAGGATCACCAGACATGAAGGAAAGTAAAAAAAAAAGTCTAAGTCAAGTTTGCCATGCAAATGATAGGAAAAAAACGGACGCGCGGTTGACAATCTTGTGTGCCTCTGCTTTTTTTCACGGACCCATTGACTTGAATGGGTCCGCGAACCGTTTTCCATGAAAAAAATAGGACAGGTTATAATTTTTTGACGGACTGGAACCACGGATCACGGACGCGGATGACAAACGGTGCATTAGCCAAGTTTTCAACGGACTGATTGAAAGTCAATGGGTCCGCAGAAAATCACGAAAAACGGAACAACGGACACAGGAATGAAACAACGGTCAGTGTGCATGAGGCCTTACACTGAGTAGTTAGAGAAAGCTTTCAAATTAAAGGACGAACAGTTTTTACTGGCAGAACACCAAAAAGAAAATGATGTAAGGGATAATTATATCCTATGCACATATACCAGGAGAAAAGTTAGCGGCTTTGGTAGCGGCTCAAAAATAAATAAATCATATCTACTGTTTAGTTGATGAAACGGGTCATAAAATAACTGAACAAACAGCCAAAATATAATTGTTTCAAAAATACTTTGCAGATATATATAGTAGTAAGACAAGCAAAAACTCAGAACAGATACAACAATTTTTGGATAAAATTACTATATCTAGGTTAACAAGTCCCTGGAAGTTCCTCTAACCCCTTTAAAGTGAAGGATATGCTATCTAGGATAACAAAGAATAAGGCCCCAGGAGTGGATGATAGTCCGTTTGAGGTTTATGCCCAATATAAAGAAATATTAGTATTGAAATTGCTTATGATGTGGGAAACCTCGAAGCGGACAGGAAAATTGCCAGATACCCTGCGACAATTTATATGAGGATCAAACGGGGTTCATGTTAGGGAAAACCGCAACTGAGAAGATCATGAGATATTTTGTGAATACCCAGCTTGAACCTACAAATTGCGGAGAACGGATGATTGTAACCATAGACGCCTCAAAGGCTTTTGACACGATAGAATGGCCCTTTTTGATCAGCACATTGAAGAAAATGGGATTTGGCGATTGCTTCGTCTCATGGGTAAAATTATTATATACTGAAATTTCCGCAAGAATGATAGTAAATGGAGAATATTCTGAAAACATACATATTGGTAGAGGGGTTAGACAGGGAAGCCCCCTTTCTCCTCTGCTATTTGCTATAGTTATGGAGCCGCCTGCTGATATGATCAGACAAGATAAAGAAATTGTGGGACTTAGGTATGGTACTCATGAGGAAAAAATTGCTCTGTATGCGGATGATATAATGCTGTTTGTGGGTTCGCATGGATCACTCACCAGGAGTTTTCAGGTATTCGATCAGTATGGTAAATACGCTGGACTCAGTATAAACTGGTCTAAATCAGCTTGTGTCCCGATTGATCCTCTGAACAATTTTAGACTGGGATTGTTGGAAATTAAGAGGATTAATGAAACAGTTAAATATCTGGGCATTCAGATTACCCCAAATCCTAAGGATTATGTCCGGTTTCGATGGCTGGTCGTATTTCCTTGGTGAAGATGTGTTTACTACCCGCTTTGAATTATATCTGATGGAATACATCGGTGATAATCCCCAAAAGATTTTTCAAAATAATAGCCAGTTTATTAACGGATTTAATATGGCGAGGCAAAAAAACGAGGTTAAAAGGCACAAATATTGTGTATCCATGAGAAGAAGGGTGGATTATCAGTACCAGATTTGGAACTTTATTTCATCTCAGGGCATATAAAAAATATGATAACCTGGAGTAATACGCAAAGATATAAGAATACGTTAGTAGGGATCAACAAGAGATTGGAAAAATGAAATAAGTCACAACAATAGACAATCACAGTCGGCTTAAACTAATAACACACAAAGAGTTAAATGTTACCATGTTTTTATTGAACACACCATGTAAACATTCACAGTGCAGGTGGAAAAAGTATGTGAACCCTTGGATTAAATAACTGGTTGAACCTCCTTTGGCAGCAATAACTTCCACCAAATGTTTCCTGTAGTTGCAGATCAGACGGGCACAACAGTCAGGAGTAATTCTTGACCATTCCTCTTTACAGAACTGTTTCAGTTCAGCAATATTCTTGGGATGTCTGGTGTGAATCGCTTTCTTGAGGTCCTGCCACAGCATCTCCATCGGGTTGAGGTCAGGACTCTGACTGGGCCACTCCAGAAGGCGGATTTTCTTCTGTTTAAGCCATTCTGTTGTTGATTTACTTCTATGCTTTGGGTCGTTGTCCTGTTGCAACACCCATCTTCTGTTGAGTTTCAGCTGGTGGACAGATGGCTTACGTTTTCCTGCAAAATGTCTTGATAAACTTGGGAATTCATTTTTCCTTCGATGATAGCAATCCGTCCAGGCCCTGACGCAGCAAAGCAGCCCCAAACCATGATGCCCCCACCATCATCCTTCACAGTTGGGATGAGGTTTTGAGGTTGGTGTGCTGTGCCTCTTTTTCTCCACACATAGTGTTGTGTGTTTCTTCCAAACAACTCAACTTTGGTTTCCTCTGTCCATAGAATATTTTGCCAGTACTGCTATGGAACATCCAGGTGCTCTTGTGAAAACTCTAAATGTGCAGCAATGTTTTTTTTTTTGGACAGCAGCGGCTTCCTCTGTGGTATCCTCCCATGAAATCCATTCTTGTTTAGTGTTTTACGTATCGTAGATTCGCTAACAGGGATGTCAGCATATGCCAGAGACTTTTGTAAGTCTTTAGCTGACACTCTAGGATTCTTCTTCACTTCATTGAGCAGTCTGCGCTGTGCTCTTGCAGTCATCTCCTAGGGAGAGTAGTAGCAGTGCTGAACTTTTTCCATTTATAGACCATTTGTCTTACCGTGGACTGATGAACAGCAAGGCTTTTGGAGATACTTTTATAACCCTTTCCAGCTTTATGCAAGTCAACAATTCTTAACCGTAGGTCTTCTGAGAGCTCTATTGTGCGAGGCATCATTCACATCAGGCAATGCTTCTTGTGAAAAGAAAACCCAGAACTGGTGTGTGTGTTTTTTTCGGGCAGGGCTGCTGTAACCAACACCTCCAATCTCATCTCATTGATGGGACTCCAGTTGGCTGACACCTCACTCCAATTAGTTCTTGGAGATGTCATTAGTCTAGGGGTTCACATACTTTTTCCACCTGCACTGTGAATGTTTACATGGTGTGTTCAATAAAAACATGGTAACATTTAATTCTTTGTGTGTTATTAGTTTAAGCAGACTGTGATTGTCTATCTGTTGTGACAGAGGGTGTTTTAACAGGTGAGAACTGCCTTACATTTTCTTCACAGTATGTAAAGGGTGTATCTCACACGTACAGATGCAAACTAGGCCGCAATTAAAGATTTTTGCTCTAAATGAGTGTTTTATTAATAGCAGAATAGAACGACAGTATGTAAAGGGTGTATCTCACACGTACAGATTCAGACTAGGCCGCAATTAAAGATTTTTACCCAAAATGGGTGTTTTATTAATAGCAGAATAGAACCACAGTATCTAAAAGGTGTATCTCACAATGACATATGCAGCAAAGGCTGCAAAATTTAGTTTTTTGCCCAAAATTGGTGTTTTTTTAATAACAGAATATGACAGCAGTATATAACGCTTGAATTTCACACGTGCAGATGCAGTATGGAAAAAGTTAACAGTAAGAGGGGGCTCCCTCCCTCTCCCATCGGGGGGCTGCTGTGCCTTTGCAGCCCACCCACCGGATTGGGTGACAGAGGGAGGGAGCCCCCAGACAGCCCCCCTCCTTACCCTTCCCCGTCTGCGAAGTTGTGGCCACAACTGAGCAGACGGGGAAGGTTCCCATGGCAACAGGACGCCTTCTAAGGCAACCTGCTGTCCATATTGCTAAACAGATCTGTGCTAAAGGCATAGATCTGTTCAGACAAAGTGTAAGTAAAATACAGTACAATACCCTATATAGTGTACTGTACTGTATTATACAGACATCAGACCCACTGGATCTTCAAGAAAGTTAAGATAAAAAAAAACACATTTATCACTAAATAAAAAAAATAAAATAAAATACACTACACATATTAGGTATCTATAAAATGGTCATGTTACTTTCCCCGCAAGCTGAACGCCATAAAAATAAAAACTATGAGGAAATTGAAATTTTGCCCACCTTACTTCCCAAAAAAGGTAATAAAAATGATCAAAATAGTCGCATGTACGCCAAAATAGTACCAATCAAACCGTCATCTCATCCCGCAAAAATCATACCCTACCCAAGATAATCGCCCAAAAACTGAAAAAACTATGGCTCTTAGACTATGGAAACAGTAAAACAAGAATTTTTTGGTTTCAAAAATGAAATCATGTGTAAAACTTACATAAATAAATAAATTGTATACATATTAGGTATCGCCGCGTCCGTGACAACCTGCTCTATTAAAATACCACATGATCTAACCTGTCAGATGAATGTTGTAAATAACAAAAAAAAAATACGGTGCCAAAAAAGCTATTTCTTGTTACCTTGCCTCACAAAAAGTGTAATATAGAGCAACCAAAAGTCATATGTACCCTAAACTAGCACCAAAAAAACTTCCACCCTATCCCGTAGTTTCTAAAATGGGGTCACTTTTTTGGAGTTTCTACTCTAGGGGTGCATCAGGGGGGCTTCAAATGGGACATGGTGTAAAAAAAAACCTGTTAAAAGTATAAATATAGGGCGGCTCACTACAACCCAAAGAATGGAATAAGGTGCTCTATTCGAACAGAGCGTACCCAACGCTTGTGTGTAAGGAGTATTTTAGGAAAAGTATAGGGATGGCACTCTAATCATAGGTATTGCATGTAAAAGAGTATTTTATTAGTGATAACTGGCTGGTTTACGCCAGCTGTTGGTAAAAAGATAAGAATGTCTATAACTAGTAAAAGATAGCGTTCTCCTGGAAGTATAAGATGTACCCATTAGGGTAATTTGAGGTAGCCATACCCATACCAAGCTAGCTAAAACTAAAAGGATCCCAATTTTCAACAGCTCCGGAGCACCCTTAACTTTTGAAAAAAGCCGCAGCCTCTTATTCCCGCCATCGGATACCACGTGTAATGCCGTTGTGAATTGAGCGGGAGAGTCAGCGAGCGCAGGTGACGTCACCGTAAGTTACGCACAGCCGCAGCAGCAGACGGGCCGAGCATACAGCTCCGTAAGCAGGAAGAAAGCTTTTGAGCGGGAAGAAGACACGTGGACGCCATCCGCCCGCCAGGAGCCGCTTACCAACCCACATCTTATCTACAGGAGGGTAACGTACCTGCTAAAACAGCAGTACTCTATTATAACACTACTGTTGGACAATTGTGGAAACAAATAACCACTAACCGGAGGAGAAACACTCTATCCATCTAAAACAAAGGGGGCAAATTTAGATCGGATACTAATTCCCTCAAAAAAGGGGGCCCCCACCTCTCATCTATTTGTTCCTTATATGACAACATTGGACTTGGTACCTACACCTACCTTTATTAACATCTGACTTTTATTACTACCTGACCTTTTTATACTATCATCATCTTATTTATTGTATACACTATTATTTTTCTGTTTTACATTTTTTACTTCAAAGGAGAACGCCAATTTGTGCCTGGGATCTGTCACTACTCATACTCGTAGTAGTCGACAGAAACGAGCCACATACTGATTCATGTCAACTTTTTTATGCTTTTTAGTCCACAATTTGTGCATTGTTATTATATTGTCTACATCTTATACTTCCAGGAGAACGCTATCTTTTACTAGTTATAGACATTCTTATCTTTTTACCAACAGCTGGCGTAAACCAGCCAGTTATCACTAATAAAATACTCTTTTACATGCAATACCTATGATTAGAGTGCCATCCCTATACTTTTCCTAAAAAAAAAACTGTCCAGCAAAATCTGCCTTTCAAAAACCGTATGGCATTCCTTTCCTTCTGCGCCCTGCTGTGTGCCCGTACAGCAGTTTACGACCACATATGGGGTGTTTCTGTAAACTACAGAATCAGGGCCATAAATAATACGTTTTGATTGGCAGTTAACCCTTGCTTTGTAACTGGGAAAAAAATATTAAAATGGAAAATCTGCCAAAAAAGTTAAATTTTGAAATTGTATCTCTATTTTCCATTAAATCTTGTGCAACACCTAAAGGGTTAACAAAGTTTGTAAAATCAGTTTTGAATACCTTGAGGGGTGTAGATTCTTAGCTGGGGGTCACTTTTATGGAGTTTCTACTCTAGGGGTGCATCAGGGGGGCTTCAAATGGGACGGTGTAAATAAACCAGTCCAGCAAAATCTGCCTTCCAAACACCAAACGGCGCACCTTTCACTCTACGCCCCGCTGTGTGGCCGCACAGTAGTTTACGGCCACATATGGGGTGTTTCTGTAAACGGCAGAGTCAGGGCAATAAAGATACAGTCTTGTTTGGCTGTTAACCCTTGCTTTGTTAGTGGGAAAAAATGGGTTAAAATGGGAAATTAGGCAAAATAATTAAATTCTCAAATTTCATCCCCATTTGCCAATAACTCTTGTGCAACACCTAAAGGGTTAACGAAGTTTGTAAAATCAGTTTTCAATACCTTGAGGGGTGTCATTTATAGAGTGGGGTCATTTTTGTGTGGTTTCTATCATGTAAGCCTCGCAAAGTGACTTCAGACCTGTAGAGGTCCCTAAAAATTGGGTTTTTGTAAATTTCAGAAAAATTTCAAGATTTGCTTCTAAACTTCTAAGCCTTGTAACATCCCCAAAAAATAAAATATCATTCCCAAAATAAATCAAACATGAAGTAGACATATGGGGAATGTAAAGTCATCACAATTTTGGGGGGTATTACTATGTATTACAGAAGTAGAGAAACTGAAACTTTGAAATTTGTAAATTTTTCAAAATTTTTGGTAAATTAGGTTTTTTTATGCAAAAATAAAAAAATTTTTACTTCATTTTACCAGTGTCATGAAGTACAATATGTGACGAAAAAACTATCTCAGAATGGCCTGGATAAGTCCAAGCGTTTTTAAGTTATCAGCACTTAAAGTGACACTGGTCAGATTTGCAAAAAATGGCCTGGTCCTTAAGGTGAAATAGTTCAACACAATTAAATAATTCTCTGTATAGGATACTGGCCCCTCAAGCGCTGCAAATCCAAGGACACTGCGAGAAGGAGAGTCCACAATATATAATAATGCAAAAAGGATTGTGCTGCTAGAGGAAGTTCTTTTACTGTTTCACTCAATTCTTATGCTTGTGTATTCGGAAAAAAGCCTTCAATAAAATGGACCACATACAAACATCTGTCCCAGCAATAGCATGGAAACCTGAAAAAAATGTGAAAACCGCACTCTGGTGTAGTACGTATGCAAAAAAATTGCCGCACCTTGTGATTAAGCTATACTCACAAGACTCCACTACAAGCACGCATAGATAGAAGTCCAGTCGATGTCCTCCACAGGGATGCTTCACAGGTGCGATGGGCGTGCACCTCCAGCCGTCGATTAGGTGGATATTGCTCGGTAATCTTTAAAGGAGTACTCTGTGTGTGTAATCGACCCGAGCCTGGAGCCGTCAATACAATAGGGTTCCGAACCAAACTGCAATTCCATCAGTAAGAGGCAGTCGCCAGGGGTAACACCAGATTCACACTTCCAACGATCTCAAGGGAAGGAGGTCACAATAGTGAAATACGTACCAATGTATCACATTAAAGGTATTTATTATACTCACAAAAGTACCATTTTAAAAGCGTGTTAAAAACATTCATTAATCAGTAGAGCCCGACCCGGGTTTCGCCGTGATGCTTCGTCTGGGGCGTTAATTCCCAAATCGATACCACAGCAAACCGTCATTCATCATGACAGTGCGTTAAACATTCATGGTAGATAACCTTTTTGATATAATATACTAGGATAGCTCGTCCTGTCAGACATACGAACCAAAAGACACACCTACACACTCGTTCCTAATGGAAATAATATCCATCGAGTGAAGACCCTGCAGGGTCAGGATGCTGAAAGAATGCCACACCATATCCAGGTAAACGGTCCTGGTGATATATCAGTGAATAGCCTAATGGGAATTGTCACATATAACTGATAGTGTGTACCATGTTATACAAGATAAACAGTGCCCAGACTAAAAATGGATGGTCCCATGTAGTCACTGGGATTTGTGGCGTGCTCCGGGTGTTCCAATTTGGCCCATGACAATCTGTAGACAACCAGGGGAGAGGTGGACAGCATTAGCCAAAGCCGTCCTCATGTCCCGAACATCATCGCTGTGGAGTCTGAATCATCAATGCTTATAAACACTCACCTATGTCGGCGCCTCACTGGTCCCTTGTGTGAGGTCGCCGGCTATTGCCTGGAGTGTGATGGGAGGGGGCTAGTATCGGCGTTCTCACCGTCGTCTATGTGAATCTATCCATAGATGGGCGTGAACCTGTGGCGTGATGGACACTACGTCACTGCGTGTCTTAGTCACTTCGTCGCCAGTCACGTGACGTTACCACGCCCAGGGTGCTTTGCGATGACGTGGTCCACAGCATGTGGAGTCGGGGCACTTTGTCACCGTATCCATGATCACATGATGGCGCGCTGTCAAGTCCTCAGTCACATGATGTAACAGGTAATCAAATGAGGACACCGCGCTTACATCTATTAACCAAATCGTGTAATGATCTTCTGTATGCCCCCATTCCTCTCTGGCACACATTAACTTATTTACACACAGATCGTTCAACCCCGAGTCAAAATACATATCAGAGTATTGAAACATATCCGTAATCTCATTGCCACATAAAAACGGAGGCTACCGGTGGTAGGGTCAATGGTTCTACATGCGTGTATAACAGGAATATCCTAGCTACTCATTCTATTCTGTGCCGAATCAGTGTGGGCAGAAATATTAATATTGTTTATGTTTATAATGTTATATATCAGGAAAGAGTGAGAACGTACAGTGTAGGAGACGGCGACAAACCCTCCCCTCTAGTGTACACTTGTTCCTTTATAGATAAATCACGGTCAGCTATAAAAAGCAGGAGAAATCGATATTCTCATTTAATCCTACTGGTGACATAGTATTTAGCATATGAATCCACTTAGACTCTTTTTGTTTCAGGATAATATCTATGTCCCCTCCCCCAATAGAATGTTTAATAGATAGAGTGTTTTTTTTAAAGCCAGAAAATTATTGAAGTATTTCAAGCTTGGCAAGCGCCCGACTTTTTATGGAGGGTGCTTAGGGACTGGTGGCCCCCCTTCCCCTCCCCAGCCTGGGGTCATGTGTAGCACCTTGCCCTGGTTTAGGTATCTAAAGGGTTAAGGTATTGTGGGAGATTCGTCACTATGGGGGCGTAGGGTTTTTATCTCCTCCCTCTATCTAGGTTATATAACCCCCTCCTCTGCTGCTGCACTTCCTCTTTGTCAGCGGAAGCCGAGTTAGTAGGTCTGGCTGTCCGCACAAGAGATGACCGCAAGGGACGCTTCGCTGAGGGAGGCCCTTATGGCGCGTAATTCTGAAGGGGGAGAGGGCTGGCTGCATTCTTTTTTGAGCAGCCTTGGCTCCCCTCTGCCCTCTTCTTCTGCTGCGATTGTTGGGGATGCGGCGGCGCTGCCGCAAGCTGAAGGCAGCGCTGTTGCTTCTCATGGAGGCCGCCGGTCCGCTCGGCGCACCCGCCCTCCCACCCGCTTAGGTCATAGTCCCCCGCACCCTCCCTTAGATCTTCGGGCACTCACCGCAGCTCCCGGCCCCGCGCATGCGCTGTCCCGTTCGGCCGGCATTCTAGTTCGGCGCTTCAGTGCGCGGTAGCCCCGCCCCTTCCGGTTACTTCGTCCCCTGCCGCGCCGGAAGTTCTCAGTGCATGGCAGGCGAGTGTGAGGAGGATCATGGGAGCGCAAGGCAGTGTCGCGTCGTGCGACTCCCCCCCTACCCCCCCCTCCTTCTCAGCCTGCAGCGCCTGCTGCTGTTAGTGATTGCCATGGGGGTGCAGGGGTTGCCCCGATTTTACTTGCTGGCGGCCAGGTCGGCTTAGTGGGACCTGCTGCTTCGCTGGGGGAGCCCCCTATAGTAGCTGCTGACCCCCTTCTGACGTCCCAACCCCCTCAGCTGCCTCAAATTCAGCCTCAGCCCCCTCTGCCGCCCCAAGCCTCTGGGAGTAGCGTAAGGTCGCGCAGGCGCAGGGAGGTGTCTGAGACATCATCGTCTTCCCCGGATAGTGGTAGGCGTTATCGTCGCCATGCGCGCAGGCGCCGGTCCCGGCACCGTTCCAGGGTTTCTGGTAGCAGCAGGCGTTCCAGGTCCTCCAGGTGGCGCTCTCCGTCATCTTCGGATGGATCGACGGCGCATCTGAGGAGTCTGGTCGGGCGGCGGGTGCTAAACGTAAGAGGCGGGTGCCTAGTAATGCTTCCAGGGCTCACAGCCTGGCTCCTGTGACGGAACCCCGGATTGAGATCCCGGTACCCGGTCCTTCTTCGGCTCTAGCGGCGGATGCACCTGGTGAGTACCAATATACTGGGGCGTGGGGGGGGGGGTTTCAGTGCGGATTTGGAGTCAACGCTCAAAGCATTGCTTTCTAAGATGTCCTCTTCTCCTACCCCTTCTTTGGCGCGCGCCCCAGTTTTAGCGGGAGTGTATAAGGATTCTTTCTTTTGTGGTGTTAGCCCCCTGGGTTGTCACCTGGACGACGCGGCGAAGGAGAAGATCTGGTCCAACCAATATATTGACATTTGGTCTCTTATATCGGTGGATCAGCATACGGTGGACAATTGATTCTGTCGAGATGGTTTTTCGTTTGCCCGGTGATAAGTAGCAGAAGTTGTTGTATTTGATAGAGGGTTTTTTGGTGGTGCGTAAGGTTATCCTTCAACAGCTGCAGTTATTGTTAGGTTTGCTTTGTTTTGCTTGTCGGGTTGTGCCCATGGGCCGTGTTTTTTCCAGGAGATTGTCATTGGCCACCCGGGGGGCTAAGTCCCCGCATCATCGCATTTGTCTGACTAGGTCCCTGAAAGCCGACTTGCGTGTGTGGCAGGAGTTTCGACGCTCTTACAATGGGCACACGTGTGTGATCTCTGATGAGATGCCTAATTCGGTGCTGTCCCTTTTTTCAGATGCCTCTGGTGCCTGTGGCTTTGGTACTATTTTTGGTAGGGAATGGTGCTCTGCTCCTTGGCCGGATTTGTGGCGCTCGCAGGGCTTTTGCAGGAATCTGACGTTGCTGGAGTTATTTCCGATTGTGGTGGCGGTGGAAATCTGGGGTCAGGACCTTTCAAATCGCCACGTGTGTTTTTGGTCTGATAACCTGAGTGTGGTCCATTGTATCAACCGCCTGTCTTCTTCTTCCCTCCCGGTGATTGCGCTTCTGCGACATTTGGTCTTGCATTGCCTGGAACATAATATCTATTTCAGGGCTCGACATGTTCCAGGTGTTGATAACAGTATTGCTGATGCTCTTTCCCGTTTTTGTTGGCAGGTTTTTCGGGAGCTGCTTCCGGAGGCGGAGCACGTCGGGAAGGAATGTCCGGAGTACCTGTGGCGTTTGGTGGCCAGCAGCTGATGGCCCTGGTCGGGGCTTCAGTGTCTCCAGCGACCTGGCGGGGTCACGGTAAGGCGTGGGCCGACTGGTTATCAGGGGTGGGCGCTAGAAATGTCGCCACGCAGGATTCCCTCCGTTTAGAGGTTACGGTGGAATGGTTACTTAAGCTTAGATCTATGGGTGTGTCTTCACCGGTTGCGCAGCGGCGGTTGTCTGGCGTAGCCTTTTTCTTTCGTCTTTGTGGTTGGCCTGATGTCTCCAAGCATTTCGTCATCAGGCAGGCCATGAAGGGTTGGAAGAAGGAGTATGTGCTTAGGGACTGTAGACAGCCTATTTCGTTCGGCCTGTTGTGTAGGCTGGTTGAAGTATGTTCGGGGGTGTGTGCCTCAGCGTTTGAAGCAACGTTGTTCTCGGCCTGTTTTAGTTTGGCCTTTTTTGCTGCCCTTCGGGTGGGCAAATTGCTCCCTCCCTCTGGTAAGAAGCCAGGGGGTTTGTTATGGCAGGATGTGGTCTGCGGGAATGGGGCCCTCAGGGTCCTGGTTCGTAGATCTAAAACGGATCAGTTCGGCAGGGGGGTGTGGATCCCTCTTCATCAGGTAGCGGGTGTGGCTTGTCCAGTTCGTTTAGTTTCTGCTTACTGTGCGGCGCGTGTTGGGGGTACCAATTTCTTCACTCACCAGGATGTCTCCCCCCTGACAAAATTTTAGTTTGTATCGGTTTTTCGCGCTTGCTTGCTTCGGTTGGGAGTTGACCCGAAGGATTTTGGCACCCATTCTTTTCGCATTGGTGCTGCCACGGAGGCAGCCAGAGCTGGCTTGCCAGAGTCGGAGGTAATGCGCATTGGTAGGTGGCAATCTGTCTGTTATGCCAGGTACATCAGGCCGGATCTCTTGATTAAAAAAATATATATATATATATTATATATAGGTGATTAGATAAGTTAGTGTGTTATACTTATGTGTGCTCTGAGTCTACAGGCTTATGCCAGTGGTTCTGCAGCGCGAGTTCGCAGCGTCGCTTTATGTTGCGTTTGTGCTGACAGTTTTTTCTTTCAGGTATGGTACGCCCGGCGGTCTGGTTGGTTGGCCACTCATACATATTTTGGGCGGCTCAAAGGGCGGAGTGCAGGCCCGGAGGTCGGACGCTGGGATTTCGGGAAGTGGACGTCTCCTGGAGGGGTATCCGAGATCTCAAATGGTCGCAGATTCTTACGGAGGTGGTAGATATTGGTTTTCATTCCAGGGGTCCTGTGATTCTGGTCATTCATGCCGGCGGTAATGACCTATGCCTGTCACGTTTGGCTGAGCTCATGGCCCTTATGCGTTCTGACATTGAGAGGTTCTCTTCCTTTTTCACTGAGATGGTGCTGGTTTGGTCTGAGATCATCCCTCGGGTGGTTTGGCACGGGGCCAGGGATGCCGAGGCTGCTGAAAAATGTAGGAGGACGGTCAATTCCCGCATGTCCCGGTTCGTGCGGTCCCGGGGGGGTATTATGGTGAGACATCGCCAACTAGAGGGTGATAATAGGTCCCTTATGAGGCCCGAGGGGGTTCACTTGACAGAGATTGGTCTAGACATATTCATTTCTGGCTTGCAAGATGGGATCGAACAGGCCATGTTTTTGCTGGGTGGTGGTCGGAGCCCTGTTTAAGGCTGTGGGTCTCCTCCGTGGCGGCATTTGATACAGCGGAATGTTGGAAATGGCTGATGGTGTACTTGCCCGCCGGGAGTCCGGCGGTTGGCATACCGCTCCAAGATGATGTTATTTGGTTTTGCCGTTTAAAATAAATAAGCTGTGGCCGATCATCACCCAGCTAAAGGTTACCTGTTGTCTCGAGTGTTTATTAACTGGTTCAGTTTTAGTTAGGGGAGCTACAGGTAGGCAGAGGTGCCGGCCCGGTTCCTATCTCTCCTCCGCCCTCTCCTGATTACCAACAGTCTGGATTTGAATGTCACAAAAGCACAGATGCAGGGCTGGTGCACAGAACTTGCATAAAATGTCCGCCACCGCCGCCCACCTAACGAACAGACGGATAAAAGTTATTTTTATCTGTCAATGGGCTCAGGGCAGGGTATAAAGATTGTGTAACAAAATAATAGCAAAGACAGGTGCACTCTGCGGTCTTACTAAACACTCAAACTGATTTTAAAATTGAGAGATTAGTCAACATGTCCTACAGTGTAGGACATGTCTAAGCCCGGGCACCACGCCAAGGTTTCTCAAGTAGCCCGGGACCTAACACTCTCCTACCTGAGCCGTATGGGCGATACCAGGAACCGGTGGGCGAATTACAGGAGCATGAGGCCGACTCACAAACAGCTCACCAGTTACCTCCAGCATGTAACCATGCTAGCAATGGGAGGAGGGAGGAGTCTGTGAGTCCCACTCAAGGCTGGCTGATATGGCCCAGGCCTCGCAGGTGCACCTAAATGTGGCCTGTAGATGGAAAACAGGCACATTTAAATTGGAGTTTATATACCTCCAGGTATCTCTATATATACAAACTGAAAAGAATGGCGCGGTATTAGCAGGAGGTGCTCAAACCCACATGCAGTCGTGCATATATACAGGGGAGCAAATCCTGCACTTGTGGCCCGTTGCTAATGGCGATCCCCAGCAAAAATGCATATCAGCCAGTCTTCAGTGGGACTCGCAGACTCCTCCCATTGCAAGCATGGTTACATGCTGGAGGTAACTGGTGAGTTGTTTGTGAGTCGGCCTCATGCTCCTGTAATTTGCCCACTGGCTCCTGGTATTGCCCATGCGGCTCAGGTAGAAGAGTGTTAGGTCCCGGGCTACTTATTTGGCTGCTCTGCAGCCTTTCAAAAAACGCTAAGAAATCACCGAACCCAAACTTTTACTGAAATGTTTGGGTCCGGGGTCCAAAAATCCTAAAGTTTGGTACGAACCTGAACTTTACAGTTTGGGTTCGCTCAACCCTACTCATGATTTGTAAGATGGGATTCCAGGAAGAACATTTTGTATAAAATCCCTCTTTTTAACCACTACAGGACCGCCGTACGCAGGATTGCGTCTTTGCGGCGGCCCTGTTATTCCTCCTGGACGCGCCGGGATGTCATCTCGCGAGACGCGAGATTTCCTGTGAACGCGCGCACACAGGCGCGCGCGTTCACAGGAACCGGAGGTAAACTAGCTGATCTACAGCCTGCCAGGCGATCGTTCGCTGGCAGGCTGTAGATGCAATTTTTCTAACCCCTAAAAAGTATATTAGACGCTGTTTTGATAACAGCGTCTAATATACCTGCTACCTGGTCCTCTGGTGGTCCCTTTTGCTTGGATCGACCACCAGAGGACACAGGCAGCTCTGTAAGTAGCACCAACCACCACTACACTACACCCCCCCCCTGTCACTTATTAACCCCTTATGAACCCCTGATCACCCCATATTAGACTCCCTGATCACCCCCCTGTAAGGCTCCATTCAGACATTTTTTTGGCACAAGTTAGCGGAAATTGATTTTAATTTTAATTTTTTTTCTTACAAAGTCTCATATTCCACTAACTTGTGACAAAAAAAATAAAAAATCTCACATGAACTCCCCATACCCCTCACGGAATCCAAATGCATAAAATTTTTAAGATATTTATATTCCAGACTTCTTCTCACGCTTTAGGGCCCCTAAAATGCCAGGGCAGTATAACTACCCCACAAGTGACCCCATTTTGAAAAGAAGACACCCCAAGGTATTTCATGATGGGCATAGTGAGTTCATGAAAGTTTTTATTTTTTGTCACAAGTTAGTGGAATATGAGACTTTGTAAGGAAAAAAAAAATATTCATCATTTTCCGCTAACTTGTGACAAAAAATAAAAAGTTCTATGAACTCACTATGCCCATCAGCGAATACCTTAGGGTGTCTACTTTCCGAAATGGGGTCATTTGTGGGGGGTTTTCTACTGTCTGGGCATTGTAGAACCTCAGGAATCATGACAGGTGCTCAGAAAGTCAGAGCTGCTTCAAAAAGCGGAAATTCACATTTTTGTACCATAGTTTGTAAACGCTATAACTTTTACCCAAACCATTTTTTTTTTTGCCCAAACATTTTTTTTTATCAAAGACATGTAGAACTATAAATTTAGCGAAAAATTTATATATGGATGTCGTTTTTTTTGCTAAATTTTACAGCTGAAAGTGAAAAATGTCATTTTTTTGCAAAAAAAACGTTAAATTTCGATTAATAACAAAAAAAGTTAAAATGTCAGCAGCAATGAAATACCACCAAATGAAAGCTCTATTAGTGAGAAGAAAAGGAGGTAAAATTCATTTGGGTGGTAAGTTGCATGACTGAGCAATAAACGGTGAAAGTAGTGTAGTGCCGAAGTGTAAAAAGTGCTCTGGTCATTAAGGGGGTTTCAGCTAGCGGGGCTGAGGGGGTTAAACTGCCTGTGGAGTATTAGTGCGATCTGCCTAGTGACTCCTGTAAGGCCAGACACACCGGACTGAGCTGGATGTGAGGACCTCGCAGCGTGTGTCAGTGAGAAGTCCCGTTCTGGCCTCCGCTCCGGGCAGCGCAGCAGGATCACACAGCATTATAATGATTTATAATTCCCTGTAATCCTGAGAGGTCTGGAATCTACTGCAGTACACAGACATAATGCTGGCAGTGTAATACCATACCCTATAAACCACGGTGACACATCAGTATTAATACTTACCTTTATAGAATCTTTTCCTTGTTGCCATAACTTCAGCAAGAAGAGCGAGTGATCTCCAAGCTCTGTCCTGTCAGGAACCTCACAGATCTGCTGCACCATCTGCTTCTTAGCACTTTACCTGCTTTATTCCCAAGGTGTCTTCAGCTTCTAATATCAGTCCAGAGATTGTTCTTCTGCTCCTGTCTGTGCATTGGCTCTGCGTCCTCTTCAGAGTGACTGGACCCGTGGTGGGGTTCATACCTGGTCCCCGCCGCTGGATTCTGGCTGCACCACTCCACGGCCGCCTCCACTGGTCCCGGATCTCTGGGAATCAACATTCTGTTGACGGTCGTCACGTGACTGCTGCAGCCAATCGCCGGTCACAGCAGTGACCTGTCCCTCTTGCTCTACACGACCCAGTGACGTCCCGTTTCCCGCCCTCCGTGATGCCGCCGGCAGGTATCTTCCGGCCTGTGGCCAGAGACGCTGTGAGCAGTTGTGATGACATCACAATGCTGTGTTCCTGCGCCAGGACTCACTGCCTTATAGGCCTCAGGCCTACGAAGCCTATTAGAGTGAATGTCAGGGCAAAGAACCATCAGTTGTGGAGGATTTTCTACAGATGACATCTTTGTTGTCCCGTTATGCGGCTTCTCTTCTCAGAGAGACTCCTCTAAGACGTCGGCTGCAGCCAATAATCGGCAGGTTTGTCTTCACGTCCTTCCTCATGGTGTGGGCTCCAGCTCTCAGCATCACCTCCTTACAGACAACTGGGTGATTTATGAAGCTCCGGAGCCTGAATTCTGGAGCCGTAAAGTCACTTCTCATTTGCACAAGTAGCTCGTTGTTTGGTCTTGTCCACCATTTTGTTATAAATGGGCGGAGGGTGAGAGCGGCGTGGACCAAACATCCCGCCACTACTCCCGTTACTTACCCTAGTCTTCTGGGGGAATCTCCGCCCGTTCCTAGTGAGCGCCTCTTTGGGGCATCTGATGCCGCTCCAGACTAGATGAGACCTGACGTTACACACCATCGTGGTCTCCTCAATGTCTTCTACTGAAAAGGCCAGAAACCCCCACATAGCATTGTCATCTGACGGCACAAGGCCTCTGATCTCGGGGTGGGAGGTCGTCTACATAAGAGGAACGGGCGACCTCTGTCATCAGGGGATGGAAGCTTCCAACCATCCTGCCGCCCTGAGCTCAGATGTCTGCAGAAGACTTTTGTCTCGGGTTTGAGGTCAGCACCAGGAAGGACAACATTCTCCTCCCGAAACTGAACTACACGTCCCAGAAGTCGGCTGCATTCCCCACAGCTACAGCATTAAAGGAGAGAACTACAAGTCCCAGCATATCCAGGGTGTTATTATAGGATATCAGAGGAGAGAACTACAAGTCCCAGCATATCCAGGGTGTTATTATAGGATATCAGAGGAGAGAACTACAACGCCCATCATTGTTTTGGCTCTAAGAGAAAAGCCACTAGACTCATCGCTTCTCCACTGCTGAGCCCCGCCCCCTGTACTGATCACATGACAGTGACATCACCCCAGGTCCTTCACAACCTCTTCTCCTCTCCACTGCTGAGCCCCGCCCCCTGCACTGATCACATGACGGTGACGTCACCCCAGGTCCTTCAGCTCTGGCAGTGCAGCAGATACTGGGCAGGTCCTGGTCGGTAGTCAGGGCTCTTGTTCTCTCTGGTATCAGCCATTCCTCCAGCCTGCAGGTAAGATGAGCTGTGAGGAGACAGTGTGGTGGAGAGCTCAGACATGTCACCTCTGGAGATTCTCCTCCATTACACACAAGGAATCCTTCTCCGCTCCTCAGCTTAGTATGATGGGGGGAGGAGTAGTGGGAATAGTGGGGGTTGTCATCATTCGCTGGCCCCTGACTGTCCTGGTGAGGGGCCCCTGCCTCCAGGAGGAGAATGAATGGAGCGGGGCCCGGCCTGAGCTCAGCTCTCTCCAGTCTCTTCTCTAGGAGTTCTGGACACAGCTGAGCACAGCCCAGAGGTGGGACCTGCATCTATCAGACATTTATCTCCTGTGGAGCCACCAGAGATCTCCATGTTGGGGCCCCTGGAATCATGTGGCGGGGGCCCTGAGAAGCGGGGCCCCTTCAAGCTCAGGAAGTGCGGTTCTGGAGGTGACATCTGGTCTTGTCCCCTGGATGATTTCCTCTCCTCTTCTCATAAAGGCGCCTGCAGTACTAGAAGCCTCCAGCTCCTCCAGTTCTCTCCTCTTCTCCTGAACGACCACCAAGGATGGACAGGAAGGAGATCAGCAGAAGAATATTAGACCTCACCTTGGAGATCATCTCCCTGCTGAGCGGAGAGGTAAACTTTTCTAGATTTCTCTCCTCTGTATTGTATTCTGTAACAAGTCAGACATCGGGAAGGAGAATCCATCATAGGAAGTGTCCAGGGCCCTGTAGAACGGCCTCCAGACCTTCCAAGTGATGGAGAACCTGAAGATCAGCCCCCAGTATGGTGAGTGATGTGTCATGTGACCAGTGACCAATAGTCATGTTGTAGGAGCCATGAGGAGGTAAGTAGGCACGTTGTACCAGGAGGAGAGGGCCGGAGGAGAGCACATGGCCCCTGAAGGGTTTATTCCCTAAGTGTCTCTCTCCATCCACAGGAGTACACAATAGTGAAGAAGACATCGGGGGACTGTGTGACTCCCATCATCCATCTCCAGGAGTCAGGAGGGCGGAGCAGGACCCCTCCCCCCATCACAGAGCCTCCCCTCACCCCCTGATACATGAGCAGAAGATCCTAGAACTCATCCACAAGATGATGGAGCTGCTGACTGGAGAGGTGACACTGCTGGGAATGCTGGGAAATTCTCCAGTAACAGCACTGGAAGGGGTCTGGGTGATGACGGTGTCATTGTGTTGTCAGGTTCCTATAAGGTGTCAGGACGTCACTGTCTATTTCTCCATGGAGGAGTGGGAGTATATAGAAGGACACAAGGACCTGTACAAGGAGGCCATGATGGAGGAGCACCAGCCTCTTATATCACAAGGTAAGAGCCGTCATGTGCAGTGTATACACGTGTGTGCAGTGACATGTAATGGAGGAGCACCAGCCTCTTATATCACAAGGTAAGAGCCGCCATGTGCAGTGTATACACGTGTGTGCAGTGACATGTAATGGAGGAGCACCAACCTCTTATATCACAGGGTAAGAGCCGTCATGTGCAGTGTATACACGTGTGTGCAGTGACATGTAATGGAGGAGCATCAGCCTCTTATATCACAAGGTAAGAGCCGTCATGTGCAGTGTATACACGTGTGTGCAGTGACATGTAATGGAGGAGCACCAGCCTCTTATATCACAGGGTAAGAGCCGTCATGTGCAGTGTATACACGTGTGTGCTGTGACATGTAATGGAGGAGCACCAGCCTCTTATATCACAAGGTAAGACCCGTCATGTGCAGTGTATACACGTGTGTGCAGTGACATGTAATGGAGGAGCACCAGCCTCTTATATCACAAGGTAAGAGCTCGTCATGTGCAGTGTATACACGTGTGTGTGCAGTGACATGTAATAGAGGAGCACCAGCCTCTTATATCACAAGGTAAGAGCAGTCATGTGCAGTGTATACACGTGTGTGCAGTGACATGTAATGGAGGAGCACCAGCCTCTTATATCACAAGGTAAGACCCGTCATGTGCAGTGTAGACACGTGTGTGCAGTGACATGTAACGGAGGAGCACCAGCCTCTTATATCACAAGGTAAGAGCCGTCATGTGCAGTGTATACACGTGTGTGCAGTGACATGTAATGGAGGAGCACCAGCCTCTTATATCACAGGGTAAGAGCCGTCATGTGCAGTGTATACACGTGTGTGCAGTGTATACACGTGTGTGCAGTGACATGTAATGGAGGAGCACCAGCCTCTTATAGCGGATCCTTTTCTATTCAGAATGCATTAGGTCAAAACAAATCCGTTTTGGACCGCTGCTGAGAGCCCATGACGGATCTCACAAACGGGAAGCCAAAATGCCAGTGTGAAAGTAGCCTAAGTCGTTTATGTCTCAATAAAATGTGACAAAATTTGTAGTAAAATTCTTGTCTGGCATCGGCTTTAAATTGCTAAATGCGACCATGTTGTCCATCACTTCAGCGATTATCTGCTCATCCCCTTCAGACTGAACGTGTGACTTCTAGCAGTAACTGCATGTCCCAGAATGTTGCAGCTGCATTAGAGCGTGTTCACACAGGGCACATTTATTGTAGACATTTCCATGTATTGGGTTGTTTCTGCAGCAGGTGCATGGATTATTACAAGCCACATTCAGGGCAGCGGGACAGTCACAGAAATGTCTGCAGCTGATCTGCTCTGTGTGAAGTTGCTGGTAGATAACCAGTGACTGATCTGTGCTGCTCTTATAATCTGTCCAAAAAGGCGGGATTTTAAGGTTCCACATATAGAAACAACAGGCAGGTTCTGCAGGGGCGGGGCTTACAATGGTCCATTGTTTCCAGACATGGTCAGGCTTTTAAAAAAAAAAATTGTTTTGTTAAGTCATTATTTACTGTATGTAATAAAAGTCATGACCTGGTGTAAACCAGAATCCTGGACTTTGTCAGGACGTTATAGAAGCTTTGTAAGGCTGGGATCACAAGTGCAGTTTTTTTGGCCCAAAGTCAGGAATGGATTCCAAATGAATGAACACTTCTCCTTCCTGCTGGATCAACTTCCAGCCTAATTGGAATGTTATAAGTTTGTCTACTCTGTAGTTTGCAGGAAAAAAAAACTTAAAAACTAATTTTCTTTTTCGTCTTACCAGAAAATCCCAGTAAGAAATGTGAAAACGTCATGTTACCACTAGATGAAGATATCCTGCAGCGCTCTTCAGGAGAAACCCTAATTACCCTTAATGTACATCCAGGACTTCACAGTACAGATCTGTCATATAATCCTCCTAATTATGAGGAACCTTCTCCTGATCAATCACAGATTGTTACCGCACGTACAAGTCAGAAAAGGATGAAAAGGTTTTATTGTGGTAAAGAATCCACAAACAGCCCAGGACTTTCTACACACCGAAAACGTCACAAACGAGAGAAAATGTATTCATGTTCAGAATGTGGGGAATGTTTCACATGGAAATCAATTCTTGTTAAACATGAGAGATATCACACAGGAGAGAAGCCGTATTCATGTTCAGAATGTGGGAAATGTTTTACAGAGAAATGCAATCTTGTTAGACATGAGAGATGTCACACAGGAGAGAAAGCTTATACATGTTCAGAATGTGAGAAATGTTTCACACGGAAATCAAATCTTGTTAAACATCAGAGATGTCACACAGGAGAGAAGCTATTTTCATGTTCAGAATGTGGGAAATGTTTTACACATAAATCCAAACTTGTTACACATGAGAGAATTCACACTGGGGAAAAGCCGTATTCATGTTCAGAATGTGGGAAATGTTTTACAGAGAAATCAAATCTTGTTAGACATGAGAGACGTCACACAGAACATAAAGAATATACATGTTCAGAATGTGGGAAATGTTTTAGACAAAAATCACATCTTGTTTTACACGAGAGAAGTCACACAGGAGAGAAGCCGTATTCATGTTCAGAATGTGGGAAATGTTTTACCCAGAAATCCAATCTTGTTATACATGAAAGAATTCACACAGGAGAGAAACCATATTCATGTTTAGAATGTGGGAAATGTTTTACAAAGAAATCAGATCTTGTTATACATGAAAGACGTCACACGGGAGAGAAGCCGTATTCGTGTTCAGAATGTGTGAAATGTTTTACAGATAAATCCAATCTTATTAAACATGTAAGACGTCACACAGGAGAGAAGCCATATTCGTGTTCAGAATGTGGGAAACGTTTCTCAGAAATATCAAGTCTTCTAAAACATATGAAGAATCACACATGAGAGAAGCTGCATTCAGAATTAGAAAAATGTTTTTGTTTCTAGACCCATAATTAGGGTTCATTAGTGAAGTCACACAGGAGAGAAGCCATATGGCCACAATATAACAAAACAATATATCATTGGGTCATAGACATTGTTTTCATTTCAGGTTGTATATTTGGATATAAAAGCTTAATTTATGTCGCATAACGGCTTCTATAAAACATCTGATAAATCCTGTTTAGGAAGACATATATTCTGTTCATGACTTATATTTTAATCCTTACAGTTAACCCTTACAGCCCCAGAGGGTTTTTTGCATTTTCGTTTTTTACCTCATGCCTTTCCAGGACTTTTTTATTTTTGCGTTTACATAGCCGTATGAGCGCTTGTTTTTGCAGGACAAGTTGCATTTTCTAACTCCACCATTTAATTTTGCAAACGATGTAGTGGGGAGATGGAAAACAATCCCACATGGTGAGAAATTAATAATAACGCAGTTACGCAACAGTTTTATGTTTTATTTTTACGGTGTTCCCTATACGGTTAAACTGACCTGTTACTTTTATTCTCTAGTTCAGTACAATTGCAGTGATACCACATTTGGATAGTTTTTCTTGCATTTTAATACTGAAAAAAAAAAACCTTTCAAAAAAATGTGTACAGAGCTGTAGACACCTGCAATATCCCCCGAAGACGCTGGTTACACAGCGAAACATGTCGGGATGCAAGGCGTGTGAGTGTTAGGTTTTAGACCGTGCGGTGTGGACTAAGCTCATATATACGAGCAAACAAAGAAATCCCCACAGTAGCAGCAACTATAGGGACTAAGCTCAAATATATGAGCAGACACAAGTAATCACTAGGTTATGGAGAGAGGAGGGGTGCACAAACAGAAGAAACTGTAGCAGTAACTATTGGGGAAGGATCATAACATGGATCATAAGATACTAGGGGCACGATACAAAATAGAGTATCGTGTTGCTCCCCTCCCCATCACCTTCCCATAGATTGTGCCAACTCACAGGTACATTCCTTAAACTTTCTTCCCCTCCCCACTCCCTCAATTTCCCTGTTATACAAATATAAGGGAGGAAAATAGTAGATCCCATATACAAATAAGGTAGCAGCAACTGTGATATAAGCCCATGTAAAATACATAAAAAAAATAGGAAAAGAACTTAGAGCAAGTCCGCACCACTGAGAGTTTTAAAATAAGTCTATAGTACAGGGAGTGCAGAATTATTAGGCAAGTTGTATTTTTGAGGATTCATTTTATTATTGAACAACAACCATGTTCTCAATGAACCCAAAAAACTCATTAATATCAAAGCTGAATATTTTTGGAAGTAGTTTTTAGTTTGTTTTTAGTTTTAGCTATTTTAGGGGGATATCTGTGTGTGCAGGTGACTATTACTGTGCATAATTATTAGGGCAACTTAACAAAAAACAAATATATACCCATTTCAATTATTTCTTTTTACCAGTGAAACCAATATAACATCTCAACATTCACAAATATACATATTTTCTGTCAGTGTTTTGATCTGTTCACCATCAACATTGCGTGCAGCAGCAACCACAGCCTCCCAGACACTGTTCAGAGAGGTGGACTGTTTTCCCTCCTTGTAAATCTCACATTTGATGATGGACCACAGGTTCTCAATGGGGTTCAGATCAGGTGAACAAGGAGGCCATGTCATTAGATTTTCTTCTTTTATACCCTTTCTTGCCAGCCACGTTGTGGAGTACTTGGACGCGTGTGATGGAGCATTGTCCTGCATGAAAATCATGTTTTTCTTACCTTGCAGACTTTTTCCTGTACCACTGCTTGAAGAAGGTGTCTTCCAGAAACTGGCAGTAGGACTGGGAGTTGAGCTTGACTTCATCCTCAACCCAAAAAGGCCCCACAAGCTCATCTTTGATGATACCAGCCCAAACCAGCACTCCACCTCCACCTTGCTGGTGTCAGAAACTGGACTGGAGCTCTCTGCCCTTTACCAATCCAGCCATCTGGCCCATCAAGACTCACTCTCATTTCATTAGTCCATAAAACCTTAGAAAAATCAGTCTTGAGATATTTCTTGGCCCAGTCTTGACGTTTCAGCTTGTGTGTCTTGTTCAGTGGTGGTCGTCTTTCAGCCTTTCTTACCTTGGCCATGTCTCTGAGTATTGCACACCTTGTGCTTTTGGGCACTCCAGCGATGTTGCAGCTCTGAAATATGACCAAACTGGTGGCAAGTGGCATCCTGGCAGCTGCACGCTTGACTTTTCTCAGTTCATGGGCAGTTATTTTGCGCCTTGGTTTTTCCACACGCTTCTTGCGACCCTGTTGACTATTTTGAATGAAACGCTTGATTGTTCGATGATCACGCTTCAGAAGCTTCGCAATTTTAAGAGTGCTGCATCCCTCTGCAAGATATCTCACTATTTTTGACTTTTCTGAGCCTGTCAAGTCCTTCTTTTGACCCATTTTGCCAAAGGAAAGGAAGTTGCCTAATAATTATGCACACCTGATATAGGGTTTTGATGTCATTAGACCACACCCCTTCTCATTACAGAGATGCACATCACCTAATATGCTTAATTGGTAGTAGGCTTTCGAGCCTATACAGCTTGGAGTAAGACAACATGCATAAAGAGGATGATGTGGTCAAAATACTCATTTGCCTAAAAATTCTGCGCGTAGTGTATACTAATAGAATGAAATATGATTAAAGGGACAATGTATATTAAATAGCAGAATAAAAGTGAAGTTTTAAAAGAAAAAATCCAAAAACGTAAATAGGTCCTCAGCGACCATCAGTTAGTAATTTAAAAGTCTAAAACATTGACATGTACTGTGAGGTCTAAGGTTACAAAAACTGTACGGAGCTGTGTGAGGGCTCTTTTTTTGAGGGATGATCTGTAGTTTTCATTCATACCATTCTGGGGTATTTTTTTATCACTTTTTTTTAACCACCTCACATCCGCCCATAGGATATAAACGTCCTATGGGTGGATGTTTAACTCTGAATGGATGTTCTGTAACGTCCATTCAGAGATCGCAGCTGCACGCTAATCGTGCAGCTGCAGAGCGGGTCGCCCGCTGTCAGTGATAGCAGGGCAACCCAAAGAGAAGGCAGAAACAGTTCCTAGGTGTCCCTTCCTTCTAGATCGCTTCCTGTCCCGGTCCGGTGGTCATGTGACCGCCGGGTCGGGAGAGTGCAGGAGCTGTCGGGTCTTTCACAGACCTCGATCAGCCCTGCACTGAGGCTGTACAGCCCTGTATAGCGCTGTACAGCCTCTCTGGGGGGTGTATTTCCCCTGTAACTGGGGCTACTATGTGAGCCCGTTATAGGAATAATCAATAGTGAAAAAAGACAAATATACCCAAGAGGTCTCGTATGAATAAAATAAACATATTTGGTATTGCCGCATCCGAGGCGGCTGCCTCTATAAATATATCACATGATCCACCCCGTCTGATAAACACCATAAAAAATAAAAAACAAACTGTGTAAAAAATAAAAAAAGCCATTATTGTCACCTTACATCACAAAAAGTGTTACACCAAGTGATCAAAAAGGCGTATGTCCCACAAAATGGTACCAATAAAACAGTCCCCTCATTCCGCAAAAAAGAAAGAAAATTGCCCAAAATATAAAAAAAAGCTCATTTTTGGTTTAAAAAAATGCTGTTATTGTGCAAAACTTAAGTAAATAAAAAAGTATACACATTAGGCATCGCCGCGTCCGTAAGAACCCGTTCTATAAAAATATCACATGATCTAACCCTTCAGGTGAACACCGTCAAAGAAATTAAATAAAAACTGTACTAAAACCCCCACTTTTTTTGTTACCTTACATCACTAAAAGTGCAACACCAAGCGATCAACAAGGTGTATGCCCCCCAAAATAGTACCAATCTAACAGTCACCTCATCCTGCAAAAAATCAATAAGACAATCGCCCAAAAAAAAAAAAAAACTATGGCTCTCACAATATGTAGACACTAAAATATATATTTTTTAGTTTCAAGAATACTGGTATTGTGTAAAATGTCAGTAAATAAAAAGAACCTGCTCTATATAAATATCACATGACCTAATGGATGTCACTGGATGTTGTTGATTTGCTGCATGAATTTTACCACTGTAATTAAGGAACGCACAGCCTTACATTTCCTTGGTGCTGGGTTTTTTCTATCAGCCAAGTTTCCCAAGGTCTTACCTATTCCGCGCACCAGGAGTTCATTGTGACGGAATGCCCTAAGCAGGTGAACTGGACTCTATCTACTATTTGTCACATGACCTAAGCTTGTAATATAAAAGCCATTTTTTGTCACCTTGCACCACAAAAAGTGTAATAGCAAGAGAAGTCATCTCATCCCTCAAAAATTATACTCTACCAAAGACAATCGCCCAGAAAAAATAAATAAATAAATATGGCTCTCAGACTATGGAGACACTAGAATGATTTTTTTTGTTTCACAAATTATATTATTGTGTAAAACTTTAATAAATATAAAAAAAGCATACATATTAGGTATCGCTGCGTCTGTAAGAACCTGCTGTATACAAATATCACATAATCTAACCTGTCAGATGAACTTTGTAAATAACAAAAAACAAAACGGTGCCAAAACATCTATTTTTTGTTACCTTGCCTCACGAAAAGTGTAATATGGAGCAACCAAAAATCATATGTACCCTAAAATAGCACCAACAAAACTGCCACCTTATCCCGTAATTTCCAAAATGGGGTCATGTTTTTGGGAGTTTCTACTCTAGGGGTGAATCAGGAGGTCTTTAAATGTGACATGGTGTCAAAAAACCAGTACAACAAAATCTGCCTTCCAAAAACCACATGGCGTTCCTTTCCTTCTGTGCCCGTACAGCAGTTTACGGCCACATATGGGGTGTTTCTGTAAACTACAGAATCAGGGCAATAAATATTGAGTTTTGTTTGGCTGTTAACCCTTGCTTTGTTACTGGAAAAAAATTGATTAAAATTGAAAATTTGCCAAAAAAGTGAAATTTAAAAATTTCGGCTCCATTTTCTATTAATTCTTGTGGAACACCTAAAGGGTTAACAAAGTTTGTAAAATCAGTTTTGAATACCTTGAAGGGGTGTAGTTTCTTAAATGGGTCACATTTTTGGAGTTTCTACTCTAGGGGTGCATCAGGGGATCTTCACATGGGACATGGTGTAAAAAAAAAATCTGCCTTCCAGAAACCATACGGCGTTCCTTTCCTACTGCGCCCTACTGTGTGGCCATACAACAGTTTACGGCCACATATGGGGTGTTTCTGTAAACTACAGAATCAGGGCAATGAATATTGAGTTTTGTTTGGCTGTTAACCCTTGCTTTGTTACTGGAAAAAATGGATTAAAATGGAAAATCTGCCAAAAAAGTGAAATTCTGAGATTTCATCTCCATTTTCCATTAATTCTTGTGGAACACCTAAAGGGATAACAACATTTGTAAAAATCTGTTTTGAATACCTTGAAGGGTGTAGTTTCTAAAATGGGGTCATTTTTGGGTGGTTTCTATTATGTAAGCCTCACAAAGTAACTTCAGACCTGAACTGGTCCTTAATAAGTGTGTTTTGGAAATTTTCTGAAAAATTTCAAGATTTGCTTGTAAACTGCTAAGCATTCTAACATCCTCAAAAAATAAAATGACATTCACAAAATGATCCAAACATGAAGTAGACATATGAGGAATGTAAAGTAATAACTATTTGGAGGTATTACTATCTGTGGCGAAACCAACCTCGCCACTGGGTTTTGGAGGGGCCTGGTTGCCAGCCTCTTGCCCCCAGGATTATGGCCCATACTAACTTTGAAGGAGAAGACAGACCGGCCGCACAGCTTAAATCTGTGGAACTGTTTTGGGCAGGAAAGCCATGCTTGCGGCCGGCCAAATGTGACTTCCATAGAATTTGGGAACCCCTGCTCGGATCTGGGTGATTTTTGTATATGTTGTTCACCCAGATCAGAGCTATCCATGGATGTATACATTATGGAGATGTACCCGGTCGGGGTGCTAGGACAGTGATAGGCAAACTGCGGTTCTCCAGCTGTTGCAAAACTACAACTCCCACCATGCCCTGCTGTAGGCTGAAAGCTGTAGGCAGTCTTTGCATGCTGGGATTTGTAGTTCTGCAAAAACTGGAGAGCCGCAGTTTGCCTATCACTGTGCTAGGAGATCCGTTACACTATCTATTAGAAAAATAGAAATTTGGAAATTTGCTAATTTTTCCCAATTTTTGGTAAATTTGGTATTTTTGACTCAATTTTACACTGTAATGAAGTACAATATGTGTCTCATAATGGCACATATAAAACACAGATAAGTAAAAGTGTTTTAAAGTTATTACCACATAAAGTGACACATGTCAGATTTGCAAAAAATGGCTCTGTTAGGAAGGGGGGAAATGGCCCGAATGTGAAGTGGTTAATTTATTTTATTTTACTTTTTAAATTTTTTGTGGGAGGTGAAGAGACCAAAAAAACGGCTAATCAACCATTTTGACTTTTTTTTCCGTTTTGCCATATCTGAAAAATATTTAATAGTTTAAAAGTGTGGGCGCTTTACACGCGACAATACCCATGATGTGTATTATTTTTATAGTTTCCATTTTTTTATTTATATTTTGGGGAAAGGGGGTGATTTTTTAGATTTTGTCATTTTTTTTAACTTTTTTTTTTACAGGGAACTATAAAAAGCAATCATCACATTGCTTCTCTCATACACCAACATTGGATTGTATGAGAGTTACAATGTATTCCTATAAAGCCCTGCCACAGGCAGGGGAATCATAGGAGCTAACATGCGGCAGCTTCAGTTCATTACGGGGGACTGAGTCTGCCGCACAATGCATCCGGCTCCCCTGATCCTCATGTTTGACTACAGCATCTGAAGGGTTAAAAGTCTGAGATCATTGTTACCGCCAGTCACGGACATTAGCTGCTGGTGGCTGCTGTATGAAACAGCCGGCACCTGGCAGCTATGTCGCATGTGAGAGCTTATTGTTCCTTCTGGAAATGAAGTAATAAATTCCCAACCTTCCTGATCTCTTTACTCCAGGCTAAATAGATCTCAGGACATCTGGAAAGATCTAGGGAATGGAGATGATATTCAACATTACAGTAAAGCTCATAACAGAGACTGGAAGGAGGAGACCTGATTATAGTTACCAAAGAACAATCCTTTGGAGTAAGAAGGAATCTGAAGTACAGATCCACTGATGACAAGACTAGGATCTCCCTGTTCTTATGGCAGATGTCATGGCCAGATGGAAATGACCTCTTTAGGTTAGGTATTTATGTGGGCCCTCTGACAGGGGTTCAAAGGGAGATGATCTTAAAACTTTTAGGACTAAGGTCAAGTCCTATTATGGAAGGCTACATCTTAGCAAACCTTTCAGGAACCTTTTTATCAAGGACTATTGTGACAAGGATAAACTTGGCAAAATTTTGACTTTTTAGGTTGATACTTTAAAGCCTTTTTGAAATTTATCTTGAAGGAAGCCTAATAGGCTAATAATCTGTGGTTTAGAACTATCCACCCCTTAATAGAATTCAAGCTAAATAGATTTACTTGATCCTTGTGTAAGCCCTTTAAGTGGAGACCTGGCTAAGACATGGTCTTCTGGACTATGTCTTAGAGACTATCAGGTTGATATAGTGGCTGTACTGTTGAGTGTCCACAGGTTCTGGCAGAGCTGAGTGCTCTAGACACACACAATTTGTACTGGGGAAGTCTTCAGAAACACCCTTGACTCATTTGAATCAGTTGGGATCAAAATTAACTTTTCATGAATTGTAAACCAGAGTGTGGCAAAGGTCTTCATGATTTAATCAAAGAGGCTTCAAGATAGTTAAAGAGGCTGGTCAAACTTCAGGATGTCAAACTCAACCTCTTCAGGTCTTATACAGACAAACTGCAGTGGGGGAAATCTCCAAGTTATACTCTTGACTCAACTGAATGAGTTAGGATAAATGATATTTTGGTAGATTGAGGCCCAAAGTGTAGTAGGATCTTCAAGACAACATCCGAGAAGCCTCTAGATAGAAATCGAGGCTAGCAATCTTCAGGCTGTCAGGCTCGATCTTTCCAGATATTGAGTGCCCTACATATCAAGGGTCTACACTGGGGGAAGTCTCAGTAACACCCATGAATCACCAGCATGTTGGGAACCATGACCTCTCTGGCCCGAACAGCGGGGACACAGTGGAAGAGGACGAGGTCGCCACAACAACCAGCACCACCAGCTGATATGGAACGTCTTAGCAGGAGGCAGCATTTCACCAACATGGAGCAGTATGTGTGCACACACCTACATGTACTGAATGACGGGTCTGCCCCTTCAACTTCTGGGTCTCCAAATTGGGCACATGGCCTGAGCTTGCCCTTTACGCCTTGGAGGTGCTGGCCTGCCCTGCAGCCGGTGTATTGTCTGAACGTGTGTTTAGGATGGCAGGAGGCGTCATCACAGACAAGCGCAGCCGCCTGTCCACAGCCAATGTGGACAAGCTCACGTTCATTCAAATGAACCAGGCATGGATCCCACAGGACTTGTCCGTACCTTGTGCAGAATAGACATTTATACCGGCCTCACCCAGCCATTGTTATACTGCAGCGCACTTTCTCTTTGCTTTATTTTTTTATATTTCCCAATGTTTTGGGGTCTACCAAAATTTAAACAAAAAATAAATAAATAAAATAAAAAACAAAAACCAGTGTTGGTTACCTCCTCCACCTACACCGCCACAACCACCTACTCCATATGGACCTCCTCCTCCTAGATCAAGTTTATTATTTTTATGTATTTTACACTTGCCATGCTCGTAACCACATTTTGCTGCCCTTTGCAGACCTCTAGCCCTTTCCATGACTTTTTTTAGAGCCATTTTACTGCTCCAAAGTTCGAGTCCCCTTTGACTTCATTGGGGTTCGGGGTTAAGTTCGGTTTCCGAACGCGAACTTTTTTGCGAAGTTCGTCCGAACACAGCGAATCCAAACATCCAGGTGTCCGCTAAACTCTAAGTGCTATATATTCATAATCGCGAATATTCTAGATTTATTTTGTCCATCAGTAACCTCCCTTCTTGCTTGTGGCCAATGAGAAGGCTGCAATATCTTTGTCAGAGCTTAGCAACATCCCTAGCAACCAATAGGAAAGCTGCCGACCCCCCTTACTATATAAGAACCTCCCCAGTAGCCATTTTCTGCTGTTTTTTTTGCAGTTCTGAAAGAGCGGTGACATTGCTGAGCTCTGTGCTTTCATCTGCATCCTATTCCTGATGCAATTACATTAGATAGTTAGCTGATATATATAATACAGATAGTCCGTGCAGGTTAGATCCTGATATAGTGGAGCTGATTTATATAATACAGATAGTCCGTGCAGGTTAGATCCTGATATAGTGGAGCTGATTTATATAATACAGATAGTCCGTGCAGGTTACATCCTGATATAGTGGAGCTGATTTATATAATACAGATAGTCCGTGCAGGTTAGATCCTGATATAGTGGAGCTGATACATATAATGCAGATAGTCCGTGCGGGTTACATCCTGATATAGTGGAGCTGATACATATAATACAGATAGTCCGTGCAGGTTAGATCCTGATATAGTGGAGCTGATATATATAATACAGATAGTCCGTGCAGGTTAGATCCTGATATAGTGGAGCTGACATATATAATACAGATAGTCCGTGCAGGTTAGATCCTGATATAGTGGAGCTGATAGGGTTCAGTGCAGGGTGCTCATGTCACATGGTCATCATTAAAGTCCTCTCATCTTCTTCACTGCTAAGCCCCGTCCCCTGCAATGATCACATCACAGTGACATCACCCCAGGTCCTTCCCTACCTATTCTCCTCTCCTGAGCCCCGCCCCCACTAATCACATGGTAGTGATGTCACCCCAGATCCTTCCCCCGGCCCCACCTCTTATCCTCTCCACTGCTGACCCGCCCACTGCACTGATCCCATGACGGTGACGTCACCCCAGG
The DNA here is from genome assembly GCF_014858855.1 of Bufo gargarizans. NCBI lineage: Eukaryota > Metazoa > Chordata > Amphibia > Anura > Bufonidae > Bufo > Bufo gargarizans. Next base: position 40,323 of record NW_025334661.1, on the reverse strand, counting down.
TCCTTCACCACCTATTCTTCTCTTTACTGCTGAGCTCCGCCCCCTGTACTGATCACATGACGGTGACGTCACCCCAGGTCCTTCGGCTCTGGCAGTGCAGCAGATACTGGGCAGGTCCTGGTCGGTAGTCAGGGCTCTTGTTCTCTCTGGTATCAGCCATTCCTCCAGCCTGCAAGTAAGATGAGCTGTGAGGAGACAGTGTGGTGGAGAGCTCAGACATGTCACCTCTGGAGATTCTCCTCCATTACACACAAGGAATCCTTCTCCGCTCCTCAGCTTAGTATGATGGGGGAGGAGTAGTGGGGATAGTGGGGGTTGTCATACTTCGCTGGCCCCTGCCTCCCGGAGGAGAATGAATAGAGCGGGGCCGGCCTGAGCTCAGCTCTCTCCAGTGTCTTCTCTAGGAGTTCTGGACACAGCTGAGCACAGCCCAGAGGTGGGACCTGCATCTATCAGACATTTATCTCCTGTGGAGCCACCAGAGATCTCCATATTGGGGCCCCTGGAATCCATGTGGTGGGGGCTCTGAGAAGCGGGGCCCCTCCAGGCTCAGGAAGTGCGGTTCTGGAGGTGACATCTGGTCTTGTCCCCTGGATGATTTCCTCTCCTCTTCTCATGAAGGCGCCTGCAGTACTAGAAGCCTCCAGCTCCTCCAGTTCTCTCCTCTTCTCCTGAACGACCACCAAGGATGGACAGGAAGGAGATCAGCAGAAGAATATTAGACCTCACCTTGGAGATCATCTCCCTGCTGAGCGGAGAGGTAAACTTTTCTAGATTTCTCTCCTCTTTATTGTATTCTGTAACAAGTCAGACATCGGGAAGGAGAATCCATCATAGGAAGTGATGGGAAGAGTCCAGGGTCCTGGAGAACGGCCTCCAGACCTTCCAAGTGATGGAGAACCTGAAGATTAGCCCCCAATATGGTGAGTGATGTGTCATGTGACCAGTGACCACTAGTCATGTTGTAGGACCCATGAGAAGGTAAGTAGGCACGTTGTACCAGGAGGAGAGGGCCAGAGGAGAGCACATGGCCCCTGAAGGGTTTATTCCCTAAGTGTCTCTCTCCATCCACAGGAGTACACAATAGTGAAGAAGATATCGGGGGACTGTATGACTCCCATCATCCATCTCCAGGAGTCAGGAGGGCGGAGCAGGACCCCTCCCCCCATCACAGAGCCTCCCCCTCACCCCCTGATACATGAGCAGAAGATCCTAGAACTCACCCACAAGATGATGGAGCTGCTGACTGGAGAGGTGACACTGCTGGGAATGCTGGGAAATTCTCCAGTAACAGCACTGGAGGGGTCTGGGTGATGACAGTGTCATTGTGTTGTCAGGTTCCTATAAGGTGTCAGGACGTCACTGTCTATGTCTCCATGGAGGAGTGGGAGTATATAGAAGGACACAAGGACCTGTACAAGGAGGCCATGATGGAGGACCACCAGCCTCTTATATCACAAGGTAAGAGCCGTCATGTGCAGTGTGTGCAGTGTTTTGTGCGCCGACCAGCACCAGGGGGCCAAGATACTCAGGACATGTCTCCTGCCTCCACACACTTCTTTGCCAGGAGCCTAGATACACACGGAGCTCAAAGTTTTCCCATCAGTGCAGCTTTATGAGGGTCTCAGTTTTGCGGGATGAGTTGTATTTTCTCTCGGCCTTATTATCGGAGACATGGGACTCACTGATTAACCTTTATTCCTTTATTTTTAAGGCATCATGAATAAAACCAGCAATACGACCCTTCTCCTTAATGAGCCACCAAGGATGGACAGGAAGGAGATCAGCAGAAGAATATTAGACCTCACCTTGGAGATCATCTCCCTGCTGAGCGGAGAGGTAAACTTTTCTAGATTTCTCTCCTCTGTATTGTATTCTGTAACAAGTCAGACATCAGGAAGGAGAATCCATGATAGGAAGAGTCCAGGGTCCTGGAAAACGGCCTCCAGACCTTCCAAGTGATGGAGAACCTGAAGATCAGCCCCCAATATGGTGAGTGATGTGTCATGTGACCAGGGACCAATAGTCATGTTGTAGGAGCCATGAGGAGGTAAGTAGGCACGTTGTACCAGGAGGAGAGGGCCGGAGGAGAGCACATGGCCCCTGAAGGGTTTATTCCCTAAGTGTCTCTCTCCATCCACAGGAGTACACAATAGTGAAGAAGACATCGGGGGACTGTGTGACTCCCATCATCCATCTCCAGGAGTCAGGAGGGCGGAGCAGGACCCCTCACCCCATCACAGAGCCTCCCCCTCACCCCCTAATACATGAGCAGAAGATCCTAGAACTCACCCACAAGATGATGGAGCTGCTGACTGGAGAGGTGACACTGCTGGGAATGCTGGGAAATTCTCCAGTAACAGCACTGGAGGGGTCTGGGTGATGACGGTGTCATTGTGTTGTCAGGTTCCTATAAGGTGTCAGGACGTCACTGTCTATTTCTCCATGGAGGAGTGGGAGTATATAGAAGGACACAAGGACCTGTACAAGGAGGCCATGATGGAGGAGCACCAGCCTCTTATATCACAAGGTAAGAACTGTCATGTGCAGTGTATACACGTGTGTGCAGTGACATGTAATGGAGGAGCACCAGCCTCTTATATCACAGGGTAAGACCCGTCATGTGCAGTGTATACACCTGTGTGCAGTGACATGTAATGGAGGAGCACCAGCCTCTTATATCACAAGGTAAGAGCCGTCATGTGCAGTGTATACACGTGTGTGCAGTGACATTTAATGGAGGAGCTCCACAGTTTCTTCTCACATTACATTAGAGGCTACGTGTTCTTTATATGTCAGTCATATCCATAGGGCTCCAGTCACATGATGAGAGCGTGTCCTTCTGGCCTCCATCGGGCCGGTATAGTAGACTATACTACAGAGACGTCTTGTACAATCCGTGTTCTGCATTGTATATATATTGTAGATTATACATGGGGTTTATGGGCAATGTCCGCCCCTGTACGACTGTTTGTCCTCGATGTAGAACAGGCGTGTGTTATGTAAGTCGTTGGGGTCTCAATAAAATGTTAAAAAAATTTCTAGTAAAATTCTTGTCCGGCATCGGCTTTAAATTGCTAAATGTGACCATGTTGTCCATCACTTAAGCGATTATCTGCTCATCCCCTTCAGACTGAACGTGTGACTTCTGGCAATAACTGCATGTCCCAGAATGTTCCAGCTGCATTAGAGCGTGTTCACACAGGGCACATTTATTGTAGACATTTCCATGTATTGGGTTGTTTCTGCAGCAGGCGCATGGATTATTACAAGCCACATTCAGGGCAGCGGGACAGTCACAGAAATGTCTGCAGCTGATCTGCTCTGTGTGAACTTGCTGGTAGATAACCAGTGACTGATCTTATAATCTGTCCAAAAAGGGGGGATTTTAAGGTTCCACATATAGAAACAACAGGCAGGTTCTGCAGGGGCGGGGCTTACGATGCTCCATTGTTTCCAGACATGGTCAGGCTTTTCAAATTTTTTCGTTTTGTTAAATCATTATTTACTGTATGTAATAAAAGTCATGGCCTGGTGTAAACCAGAATCCTGGACTTTGTCAGGAAGTTATAGAAGCTTTGTAAGGCTGGGATCACAAGTGCAGTTTTTTGGGCCAAAGTCAGGAATGGATTCCAAATGAATGAACACTTCTCCTTCCTGCTGGAACAACTTCCAGCCTAATTGGAATGTTATAAGTTTGTCTACTCTGTAGTTTGCAGAAAAAAAACTTTAAAACAAATTTTCATCTTAACAGAAAATCTCAGTAAGAAATGTGAAAATGTCATGTTACCAGTAGATGAAGATATCCTGCAGCGCTCTTCAGGAGAAAATCTCATTACCCTTAATGTACATCCAGGACTTCACAGTACAGATCTGTCATATAATCCTCCTAATTATGAGGACCCTTCTCCGGACCAATCACAGATTGTTACCGCAAGTACAAGTCAGAAAGGGATTAAAAGGTTTCATTGTGGTAAAGAATCCACAAACAGCTCAGGACTTTCTACACACCGAAAACGTCACAAAGGAGAGAAAATGTATTCATGTTTTGAATGTGGGAAATGTTTCACATGGAAATCACATCTAGTTAGACATGAGAAAAGTCATACAGGAGAGAAACCATATTCATGTTCAGAATGTGGGAACTCTTTCACACAGAAATCACATCTTATTGCACATAAGAAATGTCACACAAGAGAGAAAATGTATTTATGTTCAGAATGTGGGAAATGTTTTAAAGAGAAATCAAAACTTGTTAAACATGTGAGAAGTCATACAGGGGAAAAGCCTTATTCATGTTCACAATGTGGAAAATGTTTTACAGTGAAATCAAATCTTGTTACACATGTGAGAAGTCACACAGGGGAAAAGCCTTATTCATGTTCACAATGTGGAAAATGTTTTACAGTGAAATCAAATCTTGTTACACATGAGAGAATTCACACTGGGGAAAAGCCATATTCATGTTCAGAATGTGGGAAACGTTTTTTAAATAAATCAAGACTTTTAAAACATAAGAGATGTCACACAGGAGAGAAACCATATACATGTTCAGAATGTGGGAAATGTTTTACACAGAAAACACATCTTGTTAGACATGAGAGAAGTCACACAGGAGAGAAACCATATTCATGTTCAGAATGTGGGAAATGTTTTACAGTGAAAACACTTCTTCTTAGACATGAGAGAAGTCACACAGGAGAGAAACCATATTCATGTTCAGAATGTGGGAACTGTTTCACACATAAATCAAATCTTATTGCACATAAGAGATGTCACACAGGAGAGAAAATGTATTCATGTTTAGAATGTGGGAAATGTTTTATACAGAAAATACATCTTGTTAGACATGAGAGAAATCACACAGGAGAGAAACCATATTCATGTTCAGAATGTGGGAAATGTTTTACAGAGAAAACATATCTTGTTAGACATGAGAGAAGTCACACAGGAGAGAAACCATATTCATGTTCAGAATGTGAGAAATGTTTTACACAGAAATCAAATCTTATTGCACATAAGAGATGTCACACAGGAGAGAAAATGTATTCATGTTCAGAATGTGGGAAATGTTTTAGAGATAAATCAAAACTTGTTATACATGTGAGAATTCATACAGGGGAAAAGCCATATTCATGTTCGCAATGTGGGAAATATTTCACACAGAAATCAGTACTTGTTATACATGAGAGATGTCACACAGGAGAGAAACCATATACATGTTCAGAATGTGGGAAATGTTTTACACAGAAATCACAGCTTGCTTTACATGAGAGAATTCACACAGGAGAGAAACCATGTATGTGTTTAGAATGTGGGAAATGTTTTAGACGAAAATCAAATCTGGTTATACACGAGAGAACTCACACTGGGGTAAAGCCGTATTCATGTTCAGAATGTGGGAAATGTTTTTCACAGAAATCCACTCTTGTTAAACATGAAAGACATCACACATGAGAGAAGCCGTATTCGTGTTCAGAATGTGACAAACGTTTTTCAGAAATATCAAGTCTTGTAAAACATAAGAGGATTCACACATTAGAGAAGCTGCATTCAGAATGAGAAAAATGTTTTTTTTCTAAACCCATAATTAGGGGTCATTAGTGAAGTCACACAAGAGAGAAGCCATATGGCCACAATATAAGGAAACAATATATCACTGGATCATAGACTTTGTTTTCATTTCAGGTTGTATATTTGGATATAAATGCTTTACCACCTCAGCTCCCCTAACTTAACCCTCCTTAATGACCAGACCACTTTTTACAATTCTGCACTACGCTACTTTCACGGTTTATTGCTCGTTCATACATCTTACCACACAAATGAATTTTACCTCCTTTTTTTCTCACTAATAGAGCTTTCATTTGGTGGTATTTCATTGCTGCTGACATTTTAACTTTTTTTTATATTAATCAAAAAATGAAATTTTTCACTTTCTGTTGTAAAATTTTTCAAATAAAACTATATTTCTACATAAATTTTTCTCTAAATTAATTGTTCTACATATCTTTGATAAAAAAAATGCAATAAGTGTATATTTATTGGTTTGGGTAAAAGTTATAGCGTTTGCAAACTATGGTGCAAAAATGTGAATTTACGCACATTGACTTTCTGAGCACCTGTCCTGTTTCCTGAGGTTCTACAATGCCTAGATAGTAGAAACACCCCACAAATGACCCCATTTCGGAAAGTAGACACCCTAAGGTATTCGCTGATGGGCATAGTGAGTTCATGGAAGTTTTTATTTTTTGTCACAAGTTAGCAGAAAATGTTTTTTTAATTTTTTTTTCTTACAAAGTCTCATATTCCACTAACTTGTGACAAAAAATAAAATTTTACATGAATTCACCATACCCCTCACGGAATACCTTGGGGTCTCTTCTTTTCAAAATGCGGTCACTTGTGGGGTATTTATACTGCCCTGGCATTTTAGGGGACCTAAAGCGTGAGAAGTAGTTTGGAATCCAAATGCGTAAAAAATGCCCTGTGAAATCGTAAAGATACTAATTGGAATTTGGGCCCCTTTGCCCACCTAGGCTGCAAAAAAGTGTCACACATGTGGTATCGCCGTACTCAGGAGAAGTAGGGCAATGTGTTTTGGGGTGTCTTTTTACATATACCCATACTGTGTGAGATAAATATCTCTGTAAAAGACAACTTTTCCCATTTTTTTATACAAAGTTGTCATTTTACAGAGATATTTCTCTCAACCAGCATGGGTATATGTAAAAATACACCCCAAAACACATTGCCCTACTTCTCCTGAGTACTGCGATACCACATGTGTGACACTTTTTTGCAGCCTAGGTGCGCAAAGGGGCCCAAATCTCTTTTAGGAGGGCATTTTTAAACATTTGGATTCCAGACTTCTTCTCATGCTTTAGGGCCCCCAAAATGCCAGGGCAGTATAAATACCCCACAAGTGACCCCATTTTGAAAGACACCCCAAGGTACTCTGTGAGGGGCATGGCGAGTTCATCGAATTTTTTTTTTTTGGGCGCACGTTAGCGGAATTTTTATTTTTCTCTTACAAAGTCTCATATTCCACTAACTTGTGACAAAAAATAAAATTTTACATGAACTCGCCATGCCCCTCACAGAATACCTTGGGGTGTCTTCTTTCCAAAATGGGGTCATTTGTGGGGTGTGTTTACTGCCCTGGCATTTTAGGAGCCCTAAAGCGTGAGAAGAAGTCTAGAATATAAATGTCAAAAAAAATGTACGCATTTGGATTCCGTGAGGGGTATGGTGAGTTCATGTGAGATTTTATTTTTTGTCACAAGTTAGTGGAATATGAGACTTTGTAAGAAAAAACAAGAAAGCAAAAAAATTTCCGCTAACATGTGCCCAAAAAAAAATCTTCTATGAACTCGCCATGCCCCTCAAAAGTGATCTTTATAGCGCTGCAGCGATTTTACGGTGTTTTTGCAGTGATCAGAAAAAAAATTCTGTCACTGTGGTGGGGCGGACTGAACGCAAGTGTGCGCACAAGATCAGGCTTGATCGGGCGAACACTGCGTTTTTTGTAGAGCCTATAGAACATGCCCTATTCTTGTCCGCAATTGCGGATAAGAAAAGTCTTTTTCTATATAGTTCTCGCAAAATGCGGAAAGCACATTGCCAGTGTCCGTGTTTTGCAGATCCGCGGTCTCCGTGTTTTGCGGATCCACGGATCCGCAAACACATACGGACGTCTGAATGGAGCCTTACAGGGGGGTGATCAATGACAGGGGGGTGATCAGGGGTTAATAAGTGACAGGGGGGGTGTAGTGTAGTGTGGTGCTTGGTGCTACTTATTACAGAGCTGCCTGTGTCCTCTGGTGGTCGATCCAAGCAAAAGGGACCACCAGAGGACCAGGTAGCAGGTATATCAGATGCTGTTAACAAAACAGCGTCTGATATACCTTTCAAGGGTTAAAAAAAAATCGCATCTATAGCCTGCCAGCGAATGATCGCCACTGGCAGGCTGTAGATCCACTCGTTTACCTTCCGATCCTGTGAACGCGCGCTCCTGTGTGCGCGCGTTCACAGGAAATCTCGCCTCTCGCGAGAGGACGCGCCGATGCGTCCAGGAGGAATAACCCGGCTGCCCGCAGGACGCATTCCTGCGTTAGGCGGTAGGGAGGTGGTTAATTGATATCACATAACGGCTTCTATAAAACCTGTTTAGCAAATTGTAAATGAGGCTCAGGTGAGTCTGCCTCACTAATATTCCGAGATGCAATGCGAGTAGGGGCCCACCATGAAAGAGGGGGAATATTCTCATTAATATATAACTTTTAATATGATGTGCAATAAAAATACACAAGGGTGTATCAACATAACAAACATACAAATAGGGGGTCCAACCAAGGTACCCCAATGCTGGTAGAGAGAAAGTAAGTAAGTAGATCTGCTACACCTGTGTGGGTGCACGCAGTCTTACCCGACCAACCAGATGGCTAGGATCAGCTTGACTTAGGTATTGCCTGGACCGGACGACGTCTCGTGATGGGAGGCAATGATGGAACTGTGCCCTATCTCGCCCTAATAAAAGGGGAAGGGGGCTGCTCCCATACTGCCTACCTACACAGAGCACTCGCCCCGAAAAGGGCGACCCCGTCCGGATACCTGTCCCTAGTTAGGGACCTGATCACTAGCACTAGGAAAATACACGTTTCTTCAGACCTCCCGACGTGGCACGTTTCTGTCGTGTCGACTCCTCAGGGGAAGGTGGTACATAGAGGAGGAATATACAAAATGTAAGACCACGGGTAAATGGACCCTACAGCCAAAAGAGAGAGGCTCTAGCAACTTTGATAAGAGCCTGTGGACTGTCACCCCTGGTGTTGGGATGCAGCGCGGCAGAGGGATAGATGTTCCTCTGCTAGTCGGTGTGTGAGAATGGTGGTCCTCACTTAAGGTAGTGTCCCTCTAGTTTTGGGGATTATACTAAACATCTACCAGCCACACTGATACATACCTCTGTGGGATTTAAATAGAGCCCATGCGCGCCTCTCTTGGACGGACCGCCCTGTGATCGTCCGCTCCGGCATCTGACGTCACACGCCACGTCAGACGCCGGCGCCGACACCACGTGATACAGGCGGCCAGTCACAGTCACGGAGAGGCGGCCTAGGGGGTTGCCTAGGAAACAATAACAATAGGTAGGCAACCATACAAGGCGTTCGCAGTCAAGCGCGTCCATAGTAACGCTGTGACACAAAATCGCAGCAAGATTATACTGACATTTATTGCATGGACACAGGGGACAAGGTTCATTGCAGGAAAGGCTACAGACTAGGCCAATTGCCCTATGAAAATTATGGCAATAAGGGAATTAGAACTTCGATCACCCCCAGAGTGTATTAAATGAAACAACCAAAATCAAGCCTCTCATTGAGACCCAGGTGGGCGGAGGTTTTCAGACAGAAGATCCAGCGTGTTTCACGCTGGAGGAGAATCTTATCCCAGTCACCTCCCCGAAAGGGAGGCTTTACGAGATCAATGCCCATAAATCTCAGTTGGGCACTTCCATTATGGACTGTATGTACATGCTTGGATAGTGGGGTATCCCGTTTATGTGAGATATCGCCCAGATGTTCCCCTATCCTCCTCCTAAATTCAAGGATCGTTTTCCCTATATACTCCATCCCACATTCGCACTGGATGCAATATACAACCCCTCTGGACCTGCAGTTGATGAAATGTGGGATGGAGTATTGTTTGCCGGTCACAGAGCTCACAAATGATTTTGTTGTGTGTATGAATTTACACGCTATGCAATTGCCACACTTGTGACAGCCCACAACCTTGGACCGCAACCAAGTGTATTGTGTCACGTTGGGAGAAAAGTGGCTGTGCACTAGTTTGTCACGCAAATTGCGCCCCCTTCTATAGGTGATTTGGGGTTGATCACCTAGTAAATCGTTCAAGTCAGGGTCCATTTTGAGGACCTCCCAGTGACGTTGTATAATGTGTTTGACCTGTTTGGACCTCCTGTCAAAGTTAGTAATGATTCTCAACACTTTGGCCTCGGGGGTGGAGGATTGATTGGGGGTTAGCAAAGAGGATCTTGGGCGAGAGAGGGCAGCCTGGTATGCAGACCTGAGGACGTAGTCGGGGTATCCCCTTGACAAGAACCTCCTCCTCAAATCAGCCGCCTGCGTGACAAACTCATGTTTGTCTGAACAAGAAGATATTGGCCCCTCGGGATCCCCCTCCTGAGTGGGAGAGGATGATTACTCTCCTATCTCAGGAGGGAATTCGTAGAGTTGGCCTTCCTGTAGATCGAGGTATCAAGTTCACCCCTGTTATTCTTTGTGACTCTAATGTCTAGGAAGGGCAAACTTGTGGGGTGCGATTCACACGTAAAGTGCATCCCAATCTTATTCTGGTTGAGATGTTGCACAAAGGCCTCAAAGCCCGTCTGGTCACCATTCCAGAGGATGAAAATATCATTAATGTATCGCGCCCACAGACCAATTTCAGAGATGTCCACCGCTTCGTCTTCCCTAAAGACCAGGGTCTCCTCCCACCAGCCCAGGAATAGATTTGCATACGGGGCACAGGGGCTCCCCATCGCAGTACCCCTGAGCTGGTGGTAGGTCCTGCCGTCAAATGAAAATAAATTTCTGGTAAAAGTGAATTCAAGAATGCGGAGGACAAATTGGCTGTGGGGCAATTCTGACAACCTCGCGATCGAAGGAAATATTCAACAGCTGTCAAGCCAAGCCGGTGTGGTATGGAGGAATATAACGCCTCCACATCAACACTGGAGAGAAGAGAAGTCTCCTCCAATGTCAGACCCTCTAAACGCTTAAGGAGGTCAGTGGTGTCTCTGACATGGGATGGTAGAGCCGTCACAAAAGGTGCTAGTACCCGGTCAATATATACCCCTAAATTCTGATTGAGATTATCCACCACAGAGACTATAGGTCTCCCTTTTAGGGGGGTAACCCCTTTGTGGATTTTGGGGAGACTGTAGAAGGTTGATCTACTGGGATGTGCTGGGTAGAGAAAGGCATACTCATCCGCTGTGATGATTTGAGCGGCCTTTGCGTCATCCAGAATGGCTTTCAATTCCCGTTTGTAGCCATCAGTGGTGTCCCTATCCAGAATTTCATAGGTATCTTTATCAGATAGTAGATTTCCACACATATTCTTATACTGAGTCCATGACCACTATGTCCCCCCCCCCCCCCTGTCAGCCGGTTTAATAATAATATGGGGATATCTGCTAGTGTAGAAATGGCGGTGGTCACAGACTCAGCGCAGTTGGAATAATGCGTAGACTCTAAGGTCCTCCAGGTCCCTGGTGACCATATTGAGAAACACGTCAATGCAAGACAGTTCATTTGCAGAAGGTGGCATTTTTGTGCTCTTCAACTTCAGATTAGTGAAGGGGCCCTTGCCCTGAATGGACCCCTCTTCCATATTAAGGGAATGTGAAAGTTGTACATCCCCCAATAATTCAATGGGGATCCCTAATTCCAGGCACTGACACTGATCCATGTGTTTGAAGTGTTTATGCCACCTCAGTTTGCGAATGAACAGGTTAATGTCCTTTACAGATGTAAATCTATCAAATTTGGGAGTGGGTACAAAGGATAGACCCAATTTCAAAGTCCTAATCTCGTCCTGGCTAAGGAGGTGCGAAGATAGATTAATCACTTGGGGTCCCAAGACTATGCTAGAGGTAGTTGTGTGCGGCTGCGCAATGGGTATTCTAGAGTTTGGTTGAATTGCCCTAAAAAACGGTTATCCCGTCCCCTGTAGGAGCCCCGAGCTCTACCTCTTCTGGAGTTGCCCCTATTGGGGTATTTGTTCGCTTTAGGGCCTGTCTCCTTATCAGAGTCTGACAGCTCAGTTTCTGGTTGTGGGCTGTCACAAGTGTGGCAATTGCATAGCGTGTAAATTCATACACACTACAAAATCATTTGTGAGCTCTGTGACCGGCAAACAATACTCCATCTCACATTTCATCAACTGCAGGTCCAGAGGGTTGTATATCGCATCCAGTGCGAATGTGGGATGGAGTGTATAGGGAAAACGATACGTGAATTCAGGAGGAGGATAGGGGAACATCTGGGGGATATCTCACATAAACGGGATACCCCACTATCCAAGCATGTACATACAGCCCATAATGGAAGTGCCCAACTCAGATTTATGGGCATTGATCTCGTGAAGCCTCCCTTTAGGGGAGGTGACTGGGATAAGAATCTCCTCCGGCGTGAAACACGCTGGATCTTCTGTCTGAAAACTTCCGCCCCCCTGGGTCTCAATGAGAGGCTTGATTTTGGTTGTTTCATTTAATACACTCTGGGGGTGATCAAAGTACTAATTCCCTTATTGCAATAATTTTCATAGGGCAATTGGCCTAGTCTGTAGCCTTTCCTGCAATGAACCTTGTCCCCTGTGTCCATGCAATAAATGTCAGTATAATCTTGCTGCGATTTTGTGTCACAGCGTTACTATGGACGCGCTTGACTGCGAGCGCTCTGTATGGTTGCCTACCTATTGTTATTGTTTCCTAGGCAACCCCCCAGGCCACCTCTCCGTGACTGTGACTGGCCGGGAGAGGCCATTTTTTACAGATTTTGATTTCAAACTACTTCTCACGCATTTGGGCCCCTAAAATGCCAGGGCAGTATAACTACCCCACAAGTGACCCCATTTTGGAACGAAGACACCCCAAGGTATTTCGTGATGGGCATAGTGAGTTCATGGAAGGTTTTTTATTCTTTGTCAAAAGTTAGTGGAACATGAGACTTTGTAAGAAAAAAGAAAAAAAAAATCATTATTTTCTGCTAACTTGTGACAAAAATTAAAAAATGATATGAACTCGCCATGCCCCATCACGGAATAACTTGGGGTGTCTTCTTTCCAAAATGGGGTCACTTGTGGGGTAGTTATACTGCCCTAGCATTTTAGGAGCCCAAATGTGTGAGAAGTAGTTTGAAATCAAAATCTGTAAAAAATGCCCTGTGAAATCCGAAAGGTGCTCTTTGGAATGTGGGCCCATTTGCCCACCTAGGCTGCAAAAAAGTGTCACACATGTGCTTTCGCTGTACTCAGGAGAAGTTGGGGAATGTGTTTTGGGGTGTCATTTTACATATACCCATGCTGGGTGAGAGAAATAGACAACTTTTCCCATTTTTTTATACAAAGTTGGCATTTGACCAAGATATTTATCTCACCCAGCATGGGTATATGTAAAATGACACCCCAAAAAACATTCCCCAACTTCTCCTGAGTACGGCGATACCACATGTGTGACACTTTTTTGCAGCCTAGATGCGCAAAGGTGCCCAAATTCCTTTTAGGGAGGGCATTTTTAGACATTTGGATCCCAGACTTCTTCTCACGCTTTAGGGCCCCTAAAAAGCCAGGGCAGTATAAATACCCCACATGTGACCCCATTTTGGAAAGAAGACACCACAAGGTATTCAATGAGGGGCATGGCGAGTTCATAGAAAATTATTTATTTTTTCTCACAAAGTCTCCCTTTCCGCTAACTTGAGACAAAAATTTCAATCTTTCATGGACTCAATATGCCCCTCTGCGAATACCTTGGGGTGTCTTCTTTCCAAAATGGGGTCAGTTGTGGGGTGTTTGTACTGCCCTGGCATTTGAGGGTCTCCGCAATCATTACATGTATGGCCAGCATTAGGAGTTTCTGCTATTCTCCTTATATTGAGCATACGGGTAATGAGTTTTTTTTTTTTCCGTTCAGCCTCTGGGCTGAAAGAAAAAATGAACGGCACAGATTTCTTCATTCGCATCGATCAATGTGGATGAAAAAATCTCTGCCAAAAGAAAAAAAAGGAGGGGAAAGGCGTCTGCCAGGACATACGAGTTCCGCCCAACATCCATACCCACTTAGCTCGTATGCCCTGGCAAACCCGATTTCTCCATTCACATCAATCGATGTGGATGAATAAATCATTGCCGGGATTTTTTTTTATATACAAAGTGTTTGCCAAAGCATATGAACACCGCCGCCTCCTCAGCTCGTATGCCTTGGCAAACGTATCTTTAACTGCAGAGGAGAAAATCTCGTCTTGCAGTGCCGCATACACCGACTTTTGTGTAATCTGACAGCAGTGCAATGCTTCTATCAGAATGCACATCAGTGCTGCAGCTGGTCGATCGGTTGGTCCACCTGAAAAAAAAAAAGAAAGAAAAGAAAAAACCAGGCCGCAACGCAATAAATTTATTAACTTTATAATAACATTTGAACGGAACATATAAACTTTATTTAACTTTTTGAACAGAAAGTTAACTTTTTTGCTTACCGGTGATTTTATTTTATTTTTTTACCTTTATAGGACAAACCTCTCCTTCCCCATGGGACAATGTGCAAAGCGCAAATCGCCCAAAGATGTGGCGAAGTACATTATGCACTTTGTCCCAGGTGAAAGGAGAGGTTTGCAGCAGCTCTGTGTGAATGGGCCCTAATAGCCCTGTGTGCCTGTCCTGTGAGATGCAATCCCTATGCGTGGTACTTCCGGAAACACTCCCCTAAGCATAGGGCAGGGTGGTCAGGGCAGTCAGGACAGAAATAGCGGGTGTCACGCCTTATTCCACTCCTGCTACAGACACAACATTTTTTTCGGGGTGGCGGTCGGTTTGAGGTACCAGCAACGACACTGGGGAAATGTCGCTCATGTAGACGGCTCACTACACTGGTGGATGGGGCCACGGAACCTCCTGGATACAGGAGGTTCTCGATGATCTCTTCCTGAAATTTGAGGAAGGATCCTGTTCTCCCAGCCTTACTGTAGAGAACAAAACTATTATATACAGCCAATTCAATTAAATATACAGACACCTTCTCATACCAGCGTCTGGTCCTGCGGGAAAGTAGATAAGGAGCCAACATCTGGTCATTGAAGTCCACCCCTCCCATGAGCGAATTATAGTCGTGGACACAGAGGGGCTTTTCAATGACACTGGTTGCTCGTTCAATTTGTATTGTCGTGTCTGCGTGAATGGAGGAGAGCATGTAAACGTCACGCTTGTCTCTCCATTTCACCGCAAGCAGTTCTTGGTTACACAAGGCAGCCCTCTCCCCCCTTGCAAGACTGGTGGTAACGAGCCGTTGGGGGAAGCCCCGCCGACTAGGTCGTGCAGTGCCACAGCAGCCAATCTGTTCTAGGAACAAATGCCTGTAGAGGGCCACACTTGTGTAGAAATTGTCCACATAAAGATGGTACCCCTTGCCAAATAAGGGTGACACCAAGTCCCAGACTGTCTTCCCACTGCTCCCCAGGTAGTCAGGGCAACCGACCGGCTCCAGGGTCTGATCTTTACCCTCATAGATCCGAAATTTGTGGGTATAGCCTGTGGCTCTTTCACAGAGCTTATACAATTTGACCCCATACCGGGCGTGCTTGCTTGGGATGTATTGTTTGAAGCCAAGGCGCCCGGTAAAATGTATAAGGGACTCGTCTACGCAGATGTTTTGCTCAGGGGTATACAAATCTGCAAATTTGTTGTTGAAGTGGTCTATGAGGGGCCGAATTTTGTGGAGCCGGTCAAAAGCTGGGTGGCCTCTGGGATGGGAGGTGGTGTTGTCGCTAAAGTGCAGGAAACGCAGGATGGTCTCAAATCGTGTCCTGGACATGGCAGCAGAGAACATGGGCATGTGATGAATTGGGTTCGTGGACCAATATGACCGCAATTCATGCTTTTTGGTTAAGCCCATGTTGAGGAGAAGGCCCAGAAAAATTATAAATTCGGAAACTTGGACGGGTTTCCACCGGAAAGACTAGGCATAATAGCTTCCGGGGTTGGCAGCTATAAATTCAGTGGCATATCGGTTTGTTTCTGCCACAACTAAGTCCAAGAGCTCCGCAGTCAAGAACAGCTAAAAAAATCTCAGGGCCGAACCGATCTGAGTTGTCTCTGCCCGAACTCCAGACTGGGCGGTGAAAAGGGGAACTACAGGTGCGGCTGAAGTTGGGTACTGCCAATCAGGGTTTGCCAGCACCTCAGGGACTCTAGGGGGTCTATGGGCCTGTCTGTGCGGTGGCAGCGACAGGGTAACTATTGCACGTGCCACCGTACCAGCTTCAACTGCCCTTCTTGTGCTCGCCACTTCACCATGTTGTACGGCAGTGCTGGTACTAGGTCCAAGATGGGCTGCGCTGCTGGTGTATGCCTCACCACATAATCCGACAGCGCCAGCCCCACTCTGCTGCCCTTGAAGCGGATTCTACGCAACCTGTGGTCTAGCAACACGGGCCGGGTACGCCTGGTGCTATCAGGGACCTCAGCCTCCTCGTCCGAACTTTGGGTCAGAGAGCCACTGCTTTCTACAGGTTCATATTCTGACCTCCTGGATTTGTCAGATGAGGGTTCCCATTCCTCATCCGACTGGGTCAGAAGCCTGTAGGCCTCTTCAGAAGAATACCCCTTGTTTGCCATTTGGTCAACTAAATTTAGGGGGGCATTCCCTGAGACTACCCAAGAAAAAAAGCAAGCCTGTCTTACAAATGGGAGGCTAGCGAAGTACCGGAGGCCGCTGTGATTGATAAAAAATATCAAAACTGATTTTTATTATCGCCGCAGCGCGTGTAACGTGATTGTGCAGTGATCCAAAAAAAATTTTTTTTTTGTCACTGCGGCGGGGCGGGTGTGGGTGAACGCACGTGTGGGCGACTCATCGGGCAAACACTGCGTTTTGGGTGGAGGGCGAACTAAGGTGACACTAATAATATTATAGATCTGACTGTGATCAGTTCTGATCACTTACAGATACTATAAAAGTACAAATGCGGATTAGTGATACGCTAATCAGCGAATCAGTGACTGCGGTGCGGTGGGCTGGGCGCTAAACGATCGCTAACTACCTAACCAAGGGGCCTAAACTATCCTAAAACTATCAGTCAATACCAGTGAAAAAAAAAAGTAACAGTTTACACTGATCACTTTTTTCCCTTTCACTAGGTGATTGACATGGGCGATCAAGGGGTGATCAAGGGGTTAATTGGGGTGCTGGGGGGGTGATCTGGGGCTAAGTGAAGTGTTTGGTGGCTACTCACTGTGAACTGTGCTCCTCTGCTGAGACCAACCGACGAAAAGGACCAGCAGAGAAGCCATTTAACACCTTATATTTATAAATATAAAGTGTTAACTGGCTTCTGATTCGATTTTTAAAAAATCATCAGCCTGCCAGCCACGATCATTGGCTGGCATGCTGATGACGAAATACTCCTCTAACTTTTGCCAGCCCGCGATGCGCATGCGCGGGCCGGCTTTGCGTGAAATCTCGCGAGATAACGAACCAACGCGTCCACCCGGAATAACAGGGCCGCCGCCAGGACACAATCCTGCGTACGGCGGTCCTGAGGTGGTTAAGTAAATAAAAAGAACATTACCTAACCTCTCAGGTGGACACTGTAAAAAAAAAAAAAAGGCTAAAAAAACAAAAACATTTTTTGTCACCTTGCATCACAAAAAGTGTAATAGCAAGCGATCAAAAAGTGATATGCACCCCAAAATAGTAATGACAGGTGCATTCTGTGGTCTTACTAAACCCTCATACTGATTAGCCAACATATCCTACTGTGGAGGACATGTCTGAGCCCGAGCACCGCGCCAAGGTTTCTCAAGTAGCTCGGGTCCTAACACTCACCTACCTGAGCCGTATGGGCAATACCAATGGCCAGTGGGCGAATTACAGGAGCGTGAGGTCTGACTCATAGACAACTCACCAGTTACCTCCAGCATGTAACCATGCTAGCAATGGGAGGAGTCTGCGAGTCCCACTCAAGACTGGCTGATAAGGCCCAGGCCTCGCAGGTGCACCTAAACAAACTGAAAAGAATGGCGTGGTATTAAACAGGCAGGATGCGCTCAAACCCACATGCAGTTGTGCATATATACAGGGGAGCAAATCCTGCACTTGTGGCCCGTTGCTAATGAGAAACCTTGGCGCGGTGCTCGGGCTCAGACCCCCCGTATCGGCGATCGCAGCAAACCGCAGGTCAAGTCAGACCTGCGATTTGCAGCGCTTTCTGCAGTTTTTGATCCCTGCAGTCCCTGACCGCGGGGATCAGAAACTTTAAAATGCCAAAATTAAAGAGGGCGGTGCGGGATCGCAATCCCCCGCCCGCCTCCTCTTGAATATTCATTGGTGGACAGTGGGTATACCAGTGTCAGCACATTGCTGACACTCTGTTATAAATGGCTGACATCTGTGCTGTGATGTCAGCCGTTTAACCCTTTCCATACCGCGGTCTGTACGGACCGCTGCATGGCAAAGGGTTAACAGTCAGGGAGCTCCCTCCCTGTGCCTTTGCAGCCCCCAGACAGGATGGTCTCACAGAGGGAGGGAGCTCCCCTACTTCCCCTTCCCCGTCTGCTCAGTTGTGGCAGACGGGGAAGGTTCCCATGGCAACAGGACGCCTTCTCGGGTATCCTGCTGTCCATGGTGCTGAACAGATCTGTGCTAAAGGCATAGATCTGTTCAGACAAAGTGTAAGTAAAATACAGTACAATACACTATATAGTGTACTGTACTGTATTATACAGACATCAGACCTACTGGATCTTCAAGAACCAAGTGGGTCTGGGTCAAAAAAATGTAAAAAAAAGTGAATAAAGTTAAGATATAAAAAAACACATTTATCACTGAATAAAAATTAATAAAATAAAATACACTACACATATTAGGTATCGCTGTCCGTAACGACCTGGTCTATAAAACGGTCATGTTACTTTCCCCGCATGGTGAACGCAATAAAAATAAAAAAATATAAACTATGAGGAAATTAACATTTTGCCCACCTTACTTCCCCAAAAAGTTAATAAAAGTGGTCAAAAAAGTCTCATGTATGCCAAAATAGTACCAATTAAACCGTCATCTCATCCCGCAAAAATCATACCCTACCCAAGATAATCGCCCAAAAACTGTGGCTCTTAGACTATGGAAACACTAAAACATGATTTTTCTTGTTTCAAAAATGAAATCATTGTGTAAAACTTACATAAATTTAAAAAAGTATACATATTAGGTATTGCCGCGTCCGTACCGACCGGCTCTATAAAAATATCACGTGACCTAACCCCTCAGGTGAACACCGTTAAAAAATCAAAATAAAAACTGTGTAAAAAAAACCTTTTTTTGTCATCTTACGTCACAAAAAGTGTAATAGCAAGCGATCAAAAAGTGATATGCACCCCAGAATAGTGGCAATCAAACCGTCATCTCATCCTGCAAAAAATGAGACCCTACCTAAGATAATCGCCCAAAAACTGAAAAAACTATGGCTCTCAGACTATGGAGACATTAAAACATGATTTTTTTGGTTTAAAAAATGAAATCATTGTGTAAAACTTACATAAATAAAAATTGTATACATATTAGGTATCGGCGCGTCCGTGACAACCTGCTCTATAAAAATACCACATGCTCTAACCTGTTAGGCTACTTTCACACTAGCGTTCGGGCGGATCCGTTCAGAACGGATCCGCCCATAATAATGCAGACGGAGGCTCCGTTCAGTACGGATCCGTCTGCATTATTTTAGCAAAAAAAAGCTAAGTGTGGAAATAGCCTGGGACGGATCCGTCCAGACTTTCAATGTAAAGTCAATGGGGGACGGATCCGCTTGAAGATTGAGCCACATTGTGGCATCTTCAAACGGATCCGTCCCCATTGACTTACATTGTAAGTCTGGACGGATCCGCACGCCTCCGCACGGCCAGGCGGACACCCGAACGCTGCAAGCAGCGTTCAGCTGTCCGCCTGTCCGTGCGGAGGCGAGCGGAGCGGAGGCTGAACGCCACCAGACTGATGCAGTCTGAGCGGATCCGCCTCCATTCAGACTGCATCAGGGGTGGACGGCTGCGTTCGGGTCCGCTCGTGAGCTCCTTCAAACGGAGCTCACGAACGGAATACCGAACGCTAGTGTGAAAGCAGCCTTAGATGAATGTTGTAAATAACAAAAAAAAGATGCCAAAAAAGCTATTCCTTGTTATCTTGCCTCACAAATAGTGTAATATAGAGCAACTAAAAATCATATGTACCCTAAACTAGTACCAACAAAACTTCCACCCTATCCCGTAGTTTCTAAAATGGGGTCACTTTTTTGGAGTTTCTACTCTAGGGGTGCATCAGGGGGGCTTCAAATGGGACATGGTGTCCAAAAAAACAGTTTAGCAAAATCTGCCTTCCAAAAACCGTATGGCATTCCTTTCCTTCTGCGCCCTGCCGTGTGCCCGTACAGCGGTTTACGACCACATATGGGGTGTTTCTGTAAACTACAGAATCAGGGCCATAAATAATGAGTTTTGATTGGCAGTTAACCCTTTCTTTGTAACTGGAAAAAAATATTAAAATGGAAAATCTGCCAAAAAAGTGAAATTTTGAAATTGTATCTCTATATTCCATTAAATCTTGTGCAACACCTAAAGGGTTAACAAAGTTTGTAAAATCAGTTTTGAATACCTTGAGGGGTGTAGTTTCTTAGATGGGGTCACTTTTATGGAGTTTCTACTCTAGGGGTGCATCAGGGGGGCTTCAAATGGGACATGGTGTCAAAAAAAACAGTCCAGCAAAATCTGCCTGCCAAAAACCATACGGCGCACCTTTCCCTCTACGCCCTGCTGTGTGCCCGTAAAGTTGTTTGCAGCCACATATGGGAGAATTGGGGCAATAAATATAGCATTTTGTTTGGCTGCTAACCCTTGCTTTGTTACTGTAAAAATTTGATTAAAATGGAAAATTTGCCAAAAAATTTAAATTCGCAAAATTCATCTCCATTTGCCAATAACTCTTGTGCAACACCTAAAGGGTTAACAAAGTTTTTAAAAACAGTTTTGAATACCTTGAGGGGTGTAGTTTCTAGTATGGGGTCATTTTGGGGTGGTTTCTATTATGTAAGCCTCACAAAGTGACTTCAGACCTGAACTGGTCCCTAAAAAGTGGGTTTTTGAAAATTTCTGAAAAATTTCAAGATTTTCTTCTAAACTTCTAAGCCTTGTAACATCCCCCAAAAATAAAATATCATTCCCAAATTGATCCAAACATGAAGTAGACATATGGGGAATGTAAAGTAATAACTATTTTGGGAGGTATTACTATGTATTATAGAAGTAGAGAAATTGAAACGTGGAAATTTGCTATTTAAAAAAAAATTGGTAAATTTGGTATTTTTTTATAAATAAAAATGATATTTTTTTTTACTTAATTTTACCAGTGTTATGAAGTACGATATGTGACGAAAAAACAATCTCAGAATGGCCTGGATAAGTCAAAGCGTTTTAAAGTTATCAGCACTTAAAGTGACACTGGTCAGATTTGCAAAATATGGCCAAGTCCTTAAGGTGAAAAAGGGCTGAGTCCTTAAGGGGTTAAAAGTATGAGCACTTTCGGACGCGGCGATACCCATGATGTGTATTTTTTTGATAGTTTCCATTTTTATTTTATTTTTTGGGGAAAGGGGGTGATTTTTTTTAGATTTTGAAAAAAAAATTAAAACTTTGGTTTTTATAGTTCCTTGTGAAAAAAAAATCATCAGGTTGCTTCTCTACATTGGAGTGTATGAGAGTTACAATGTATTCCTATAAAGCCCTGCCACAGGCAAGGGTTTCATAGGAGCTAAAATGCGGCAGCTTCAGTTCATTACAGAGGACTGAGGCTGCCGCACAATGCATCCAACTTCCCTGATCCTCATGATTGACCACAGCATCTGAAGGGTTAAAAGTCTTAGATCATTGTTACCGCCAGTCACTGACATTAGCTGCTGGTGTCTGCTGTATGAAACAGCCGGCACCCGGCAGCTATGGCGCATGCAAGAGCTTATTGTTCCTTCCGGAAATTAAGTAATAAATTCTCAACCTTCCTGATCTCTTTACTCCAGGCTAAATAGATCTCAAGACATCTGGAAAGATATAGGGAATGGAGATGATATTCAACATTACAGTAAAGCTCATAACAGACACTGGAAGGAGGAGACCTCATTATAGTTACCAAAGAACAATCCTTTGGAGTAAGAAGGAATCTGAAGTACAGATCCACTGATGACGAGACTAGGATCTCCCTGTTCTTATGGCAGATGTCATGGACAGATGGAAATAACCTCTTTAGGTTAGGTATTTATGTGGGCCCTCTGACAGGGGTTCAAAGGGAGATGATCTTAAAACTTTTAGGGCTAAAGTCAAGTCCTATTTTGACACAGATTCGGAGTATGGAAGGCTACATCTTAGCAAAACTTTCAGGAACTTTTTTTTTTTATCAAGGACTATTGTGACAAGGATAAACTTGCAGAATGGGCAAAATTTTTACTTTTTAGGTTGATACTCTAAGGCCTTTTCCAAATTTGTCTTGCAGGAAGCCTAAGAGGCTGATAATCTGTGGTTTAGAACCATCCACCACTTAATAGAATTCAAGCTGAATAGATTCACTTGATCCTTGTGTAAGCCCTTTAAGTGGAGACCTGGCTACGACAAGCTCTTCTGGACTATGTCTTAGAGACCATTAGGTTGATATAGTGGCTGTGGGGTTGAGTCTCCACAGGTTCTGGCAGAGCTGAGTGCTCTAGACACACACAATTTGCACTGGGGGGAGTCTTCAGATACACCTTTGACTTATTTGAATGAGTTGGGATCAAAATGAACTTTCTCCATTCTCCTGAAAAGGCTAGACCTTGACTGTTGGTCAGCAACAATGTTGAAGGAGCCTCAAGCAAGCACAGCAGACAGATGGGTCAGGTTTCTGTCCATATCATGATCTTTCCCACTTCTTTAAGAAGGGTTTCTGATTTGGTGCCACCTTGTTTATAATGTCTGCTCTTACATTAACTGTTTCCTCAAGTCTATGGGGTCAGTCAGACACGATCTTCTATAGCATTAAAGTCTTTGGGGTTTGAGGAAAGAGACTTCTCAAGGGACTCCAAGAACCCAATAACTATATGCCCCTCTAGGTGCATTTCTCAACCTAGTTCAGAGCCATTATTAGTAGAGATGAGTACATCGAAGCTGACAAAGTGGAATTCGATCCGAATTTCAGGCTTGATTCGATTTGTACCGAATCTGAATTGTCTCACGCTTAGTGGTAACGAATCGCATTTTAAAATGGCTGCTAAACGTGTGAGGACATGGGGCAAGGCAATCTGGGAAGGCGGGATCACCCATAATGCCATGCATGCAGCCAATCAGCAGCCAGCCTTGTGATGTCACAGCCCTATAAATAGCCTCAGCCATCTTGGATTATGCCATTTTCCAGTGTACTTAGTGCAGGGAGAGACGTCAGCAGGCGCTAGGGACAGTGCTAGGAGAAACCTCATTGTGCTAAAAAAGCGATTTAAAAGTATAGGGGAAGATTAAGCAAGGTTTAGGGAAAGGATAGGGAGGAATAATTCCACATCATTTATGTAGAACAGGGTTCAGTAGGGGAGGTTACAGCCTGGGTAATAAGAACAATCCTATTACACCTTGCTGCACTGACTGGGGATCCAAATAGCCATTATACAGCTCTGTATTTCCAGCAAACCGTTCTTGTTATTGTGGTGCAAGTGATGTTTGATACAGCCATTAACAGGGTTTATTACAAGGAAATATTTCTACAGTACGTCTTATTTGCCCTAGTGCGGTGCAGTTATATGTTGTAAAACCCGTTTTGTCGTGTATAAGTGGCAAAAGAAATATATATTCGCTGTTCAAAGATGCAGTTATATGTTGAAAAGCTTTATTGTCACCTTACATCACAAAAAGTGTTACACCAAGTGATCAAAAAGGCGTATGTCCCACAAAATGGTACCAATAAAACAGTCCCCTCATTCTGCAAAAAAGAAAGAAAATTGCCCCAAAAATAAAAAAAGCTCTCAGAACATGGAGACATTAAAATATCATTTTTGGTTTAAAAAATGCTGTTATTGTGTAAAACTTAAGTAAATAAAAAAGTATACATATTAGGTATCGCCGCGTCCGTAAGAACCCGTTCTATAAAAATATCACATGACCTAACCCTTCAGGTGAACACCGTCAAAGAAATTAAATAAAAACTGTACTAAAACCCCCACTTTTTTTGTTACCTTACATCACTAAAAGTGCAACACCAAGCGATTAAAAAGGTGTATGCCCCCCAAAATAGTACCAATCTAACAGTCACCTCATCCTGCACAAAATCAATAAGACAATCGCCCAAAAAAAAAATATATGGCTCTCACAATATGTAGACACTAAAATAAATATTTTTTAGTTTCAAAAATACTGGTATTGTGTAAAACGTAAGTAAATAAAAAAGAACCTGCTCTATATAAATATCACATGACCTAATGGATGTCACTGGATGTTGTTGATTTGCTGCATGAATTTTACCACTGTAATAAAGGAACGCACAGCCTTACATTTCCTTGGTGCTGGGTTTTTTCTATCAGCCAAGTTTCCCAAGGTCTTACCTATTCCGCGCACCAGGAGTTCATTGTGACGGAATGCCCTAAGCAGGTGAACTGGACTCTATCTACTATTTGTCACATGACCTAAGCTTGTAATACAAAAGCCATTTTTTGTCACCTTGCACCACAAAAAGTGTAATAGCAAGAGAAGTCATCTCATCCCTCAAAAATTATACTCTACCAAAGACAATCGCCCAGAAAAAATAAATTAAAAATATGGCTCTCAGACTATGGAGACACTAGAATGATTTTTTTTGTTTCACAAATTATATTATTGTGTAAAACTTTAATAAATATAAAAAAAACATACATATTAGGTATCGCTGCGTCTGTAAGAACCTGCTGTATACAAATATCACATAATCTAACCTGTCAGATGAACTTTGTAAATAACAAAAAACAAAACGGTGCCAAAACATCTATTTTTTGTTACCTTGCCTCACGAAAAGTGTAATATGGAGCAACCAAAAATCATATGTACCCTAAAATAGCACCAACAAAACTGCCACCTTATCCCGTAATTTCCAAAATGGGGTCATGGTTTGGGGAGTTTCTACTCTAGGGGTGAATCAGGAGGTCTTTAAATGTGACATGGTGTCAAAAAACCAGTACAACAAAATCTGCCTTCCAAAAACCACATGGCGTTCCTTTCCTTCTGTGCCCGTACAGCAGTTTACGGCCACATATGGGGTGTTTCTGTAAACTACAGAATCAGGGCAATAAATATTGAGTTTTGTTTGGCTGTTAACCCTTGCTTTGTTACTGGAAAAAATGGATTAAAATTGAAAATTTGCCAAAAAAGAGAAATTTAAAAATTTCGGCTCCATTTTCTATTAATTCTTGTGGAACACCTAAAGGGTTAACAAAGTTTGTAAAATCAGTTTTGAATACCTTGAAGGGGTGTAGTTTCTTAAATGGGTCACATTTTTGGAGTTTCTACTCTAGGGGTGCATCAGGGGATCTTCAAATGGGACATGGTGTCAAAAAAAATCTGTCCAGCAAAATCTGCCTTCCAGAAACCATATGGCGTTCCTTTCCTACTGCGCCCTACTGTGTGGCCATACAACAGTTTACGGCCACATATG
This sequence comes from Bufo gargarizans, assembly GCF_014858855.1. Taxonomy (NCBI): domain Eukaryota; kingdom Metazoa; phylum Chordata; class Amphibia; order Anura; family Bufonidae; genus Bufo; species Bufo gargarizans. Next base: position 14,846 of record NW_025334661.1, on the reverse strand, counting down.
GGGTGTTTCTGTAAACTACAGGATCAGGGCAATGAATATTGAGTTTTGTTTGGCTGTTAACCCTTGCTTTGTTACTGGAAAAAATTGATTAAAATGGAAAATCTGCCAAAAAAGTGAAATTCTGAAATTTCATCTCCATTTTCCATTAATTCTTGTGGAACACCTAAAGGGATAACAACATTTGTAAAAATCTGTTTTGAATACCTTGAAGGGTGTAGTTTCTAAAATGGGGTCATTTTTGGGTGGTTTCTATTATGTAAGCCTCACAAAGTAACTTCAGACCTGAACTGGTCCTTAATAAGTGTGTTTTGGAAATTTTCTGAAAAATTTCAAGATTTGCTTGTAAACTGCTAAGCATTCTAACATCCTCAAAAAAATTAAATGACATTCACAAAATGATCCAAACATGAAGTAGACATATGAGGAATGTAAAGTAATAACTATTTGGAGGTATTACTATCTGTGGCGAAACCAACCTCACCACTGGATTTTGGAGGGGCCTGGTTGCCAGCCTCTTGCCCCCAGGATTATGGCCCATACTAACTTTGAAGGAGAAGACAGACCGGCCGCACAGCTTAAATCTGTGGAACTGTTTTGGACAGGAAAGCCATGCTTGCGGCCGGCCAAATGTGACTTCCATAGAATTCGGGAACCCCTGCTCGGATCTGGGTGATTTTTGTATATGTTGTTCACCCAGATCAGAGCTATGGGATGTATACATTATGGGGATATGTGGGGTTTTGAGGTGTTTTCTGTGTGTTGAGAAAAATGTGTGTTTTCTGTCTGTGAGTGATTGTTAGCCCATTATGCTTGGTAATTGTATTTTGTTGATTGCGTCTCAGACAATGCCAGTGTGTTAGTTAATTGCGTCTCAGACAATGCCAGTGTGTTAGTTAATTGCGTCTCAGACAATGCCAGTGTGTTAGTTAATTGCGTCTCAGACAATGCCAGTGTGTTAGTTAATTGCGTCTCAGACAATGCCTGTGTGTTAGTTAATTGCGTCAAAGACAATGCCAGTGTGTTAGTTAATTGCGTCTCGGACAATGCCAGTGTGTTAGTTAATTGCGTCTCAGACAATGCCTGTGTGTTAGTTAATTGCGTCTCAGACAATGACAGTGTGTTAGTTAATTGTGTCAAAGACAATGCTCATTGTATTTTGTTGATTGCGTTACAGACAGAGGGCAGGGGGTTTTGTGTACAATTGCTGGGAAGGTTTCAATACTGTAAATGCATGTGATTGGCTAAAATATAAACTGTCACAGTCTTCTACAAGGGCCCAAGGGGGAGTGTCCCTTGCTAGGAGACCTGCATAAAAGGCTGAAAAATAACCCATTAAAGAGTTCCTGTTTTACATTCAACATAGGCCTCGTCTCATGTGTGTGGGGATTGCTATACGCTGAAGATTTGCTATACTCCCCTGGCTATAACTACTAGCTCTTGGCTCCTGTGGTGGTTTTGGTGTAGAGCAGAGTTCTTGGAGTCCTCGGGAAGCACTGGGAGCATCCATCAACGGAGGTACCCGGTCGGGGTGCTAGGACAGTGATAGGCAAACTGCGGTTCTCCAGCTGTTGCAAAACTACAACTCCCACCATGCCCTGCTGTAGGCTGAAAGCTGTAGGCAGTCTTTGCATGCTGGGATTTGTAGTTCTGCAACAACTGGAGAGCCGCAGTTTGCCTATCACTGTGCTAGGAGATCCGTTACACTATCTATTATAAAAATAGAAAAATAGAAATTTGGAAATTTGCTAATTTTTCCCAATTTTTGGTAAATTTGGTATTTTTGACTCAATTTTACACTGTAATGAAGTACAATATGTGTCTCATAATGGCACATATAAAACACAGATAAGTAAAAGTGTTTTAAAGTTATTACCACATAAAGTGACACATGTCAGATTTGCAAAAAATGGCTCTGTTAGGAAGGGGGGAAATGGCCCGAATGTGAAGTGGTTAATTTATTTTATTTTACTTTTTAAATTTTTTGTGGGAGGTGAAGAGACCAAAAAAACGGCTAATCAACCATTTTGACTTTTTTTTCCGTTTTGCCATATCTGAAAAATATTTAATAGTTTAAAAGTATGGGCGCTTTACACGCGACAATACCCATGATGTGTATTATTTTTATAGTTTCCATTTTTTTATTTATATTTTGGGGAAAGGGGGTGATTTTTTAGATTTTGTCATTTTTTTAAACTTTTTTTTTTACAGGGAACTATAAAAAGCAATCATCACATTGCTTCTCTCATACACCAACATTGGATTGTATGAGAGTTACAATGTATTCCTATAAAGCCCTGCCATAGGCAGGGGAATCATAGGAGCTAACATGCGGCAGCTTCAGTTCATTACGGAGGACTGAGGCTGCCGCACAATGCATTCGGCTCCCCTGATCCTCATGTTTGACTACAGCATCTGAAGGGTTAAAAGTCTGAGATCATTGTTACCGCCAGTCACGGACATTAGCTGCTGGTGGCTGCTGTATGAAACAGCCGGCACCTGGCAGCTATGGTGCATGCGAGAGCTTATTGTTCCTTCCAGAAATGAAGTAATAAATTCTCAACCTTCCTGATCTCTTTACTCCAGGCTAAATAGATCTCAGGACATCTGGAAAGATCTAGGGAATGGAGATGATATTCAACATTACAGTAAAGCTCATAACAGAGACTGGAAGGGGGAGACCTGATTATAGTTACCAAAGAACAATCCTTTGGAGTAAGAAGGAATCTGAAGTACCGATCCACTGATGACAAGACTAGGATCTCCCTATTCTTATGGCAGATGTCATGGCCAGATGGAAATGACCTCTTTAGGTTAGGCATTTATGTGGGCCCTCTGACAGGGGTTCAAAGGGAGATGATCTTAAAACTTTTAGGACTAAGGTCAAGTCCTATTATGGAAGGCTACATCTTAGCAAACCTTTCAGGAACCTTTTTATCAAGGACTATTGTGACAAGGATAAACTTGGCAAAATTTTGACTTTTTAGGTTGATACTTTAAAGCCTTTTTGAAATTTATCTTGAAGGAAGCCTAATAGGCTAATAATCTGTGGTTTAGAACTATCCACCCCTTAATAGAATTCAAGCTAAATAGATTTACTTGATCCTTGTGTAAGCCCTTTAAGTGGAGACCTGGCTAAGACATGGTCTTCTGGACTATGTCTTAGAGACTATCAGGTTGATATAGTGGCTGTACTGTTGAGTGTCCACAGGTTCTGGCAGAGCTGAGTGCTCTAGACACACACAATTTGTACTGGGGAAGTCTTCAGAAACACCCTTGACTCATTTGAATCAGTTGGGATCAAAATTAACTTTTCATGAATTGTAAACCAGAGTGTGGCAAAGGTCTTCATGATTTAATCAAAGAGGCTTCAAGATAGTTAAAGAGGCTGGTCAAACTTCAGGATGTCAAACTCAACCTCTTCAGGTCTTATACAGACAAACTGCAGTGGGGGAAATCTCCAAGTTATACTCTTGACTCAACTGAATGAGTTAGGATAAATGATATTTTGGTAGATTGAGGCCCAAAGTGTAGTAGGATCTTCAAGACAACATCCGAGAAGCCTCTAGATAGAAATCGAGGCTAGCAATCTTCAGGCTGTCAGGCTCGATCTTTCCAGATATTGAGTGCCCTACATATCAAGGGTCTACACTGGGGGAAGTCTCAGTAACACCCATGAATCACCAGCATGTTGGGAACCATGACCTCTCTGGCCCGAACAGCGGGGACACAGTGGAAGAGGACGAGGTCGCCACAACAACCAGCACCACCAGCTGATATGGAACGTCTTAGCAGGAGGCAGCATTTCACCAACATGGAGCAGTATGTGTGCACACACCTACATGTACTGAATGACGGGTCTGCCCCTTCAACTTCTGGGTCTCCAAATTGGGCACATGGCCTGAGCTTGCCCTTTACGCCTTGGAGGTGCTGGCCTGCCCTGCAGCCGGTGTATTGTCTGAACGTGTGTTTAGGATGGCAGGAGGCGTCATCACAGACAAGCGCAGCCGCCTGTCCACAGCCAATGTGGACAAGCTCACGTTCATTCAAATGAACCAGGCATGGATCCCACAGGACTTGTCCGTACCTTGTGCAGAATAGACATTTATACCGGCCTCACCCAGCCATTGTTATACTGCAGCGCACTTTCTCTTTGCTTTATTTTTTTATATTTCCCAATGTTTTGGGGTCTACCAAAATTTAAACAAAAAATAAATAAATAAAATAAAAAACAAAAACCAGTGTTGGTTACCTCCTCCACCTACACCGCCACAACCACCTACTCCATATGGACCTCCTCCTCCTAGATCAAGTTTATTATTTTTATGTATTTTACACTTGCCATGCTCGTAACCACATTTTGCTGCCCTTTGCAGACCTCTAGCCCTTTCCATGACTTTTTTTAGAGCCATTTTACTGCTCCAAAGTTCGAGTCCCCTTTGACTTCATTGGGGTTCGGGGTTAAGTTCGGTTTCCGAACGCGAACTTTTTTGCGAAGTTCGTCCGAACACAGCGAATCCAAACATCCAGGTGTCCGCTAAACTCTAAGTGCTATATATTCATAATCGCGAATATTCTAGATTTATTTTGTCCATCAGTAACCTCCCTTCTTGCTTGTGGCCAATGAGAAGGCTGCAATATCTTTGTCAGAGCTTAGCAACATCCCTAGCAACCAATAGGAAAGCTGCCGACCCCCCTTACTATATAAGAACCTCCCCAGTAGCCATTTTCTGCTGTTTTTTTTGCAGTTCTGAAAGAGCGGTGACATTGCTGAGCTCTGTGCTTTCATCTGCATCCTATTCCTGATGCAATTACATTAGATAGTTAGCTGATATATATAATACAGATAGTCCGTGCAGGTTAGATCCTGATATAGTGGAGCTGATTTATATAATACAGATAGTCCGTGCAGGTTAGATCCTGATATAGTGGAGCTGATTTATATAATACAGATAGTCCGTGCAGGTTACATCCTGATATAGTGGAGCTGATTTATATAATACAGATAGTCCGTGCAGGTTAGATCCTGATATAGTGGAGCTGATACATATAATGCAGATAGTCCGTGCGGGTTACATCCTGATATAGTGGAGCTGATACATATAATACAGATAGTCCGTGCAGGTTAGATCCTGATATAGTGGAGCTGATATATATAATACAGATAGTCCGTGCAGGTTAGATCCTGATATAGTGGAGCTGACATATATAATACAGATAGTCCGTGCAGGTTAGATCCTGATATAGTGGAGCTGATAGGGTTCAGTGCAGGGTGCTCATGTCACATGGTCATCATTAAAGTCCTCTCATCTTCTTCACTGCTAAGCCCCGTCCCCTGCAATGATCACATCACAGTGACATCACCCCAGGTCCTTCCCTACCTATTCTCCTCTCCTGAGCCCCGCCCCCACTAATCACATGGTAGTGATGTCACCCCAGATCCTTCCCCCGGCCCCACCTCTTATCCTCTCCACTGCTGACCCGCCCACTGCACTGATCCCATGACGGTGACGTCACCCCAGGTCCTTCACCACCTATTCTTCTCTTTACTGCTGAGCTCCGCCCCCTGTACTGATCACATGACGGTGACGTCACCCCAGGTCCTTCGGCTCTGGCAGTGCAGCAGATACTGGGCAGGTCCTGGTCGGTAGTCAGGGCTCTTGTTCTCTCTGGTATCAGCCATTCCTCCAGCCTGCAAGTAAGATGAGCTGTGAGGAGACAGTGTGGTGGAGAGCTCAGACATGTCACCTCTGGAGATTCTCCTCCATTACACACAAGGAATCCTTCTCCGCTCCTCAGCTTAGTATGATGGGGGAGGAGTAGTGGGGATAGTGGGGGTTGTCATACTTCGCTGGCCCCTGCCTCCCGGAGGAGAATGAATAGAGCGGGGCCGGCCTGAGCTCAGCTCTCTCCAGTGTCTTCTCTAGGAGTTCTGGACACAGCTGAGCACAGCCCAGAGGTGGGACCTGCATCTATCAGACATTTATCTCCTGTGGAGCCACCAGAGATCTCCATATTGGGGCCCCTGGAATCCATGTGGTGGGGGCTCTGAGAAGCGGGGCCCCTCCAGGCTCAGGAAGTGCGGTTCTGGAGGTGACATCTGGTCTTGTCCCCTGGATGATTTCCTCTCCTCTTCTCATGAAGGCGCCTGCAGTACTAGAAGCCTCCAGCTCCTCCAGTTCTCTCCTCTTCTCCTGAACGACCACCAAGGATGGACAGGAAGGAGATCAGCAGAAGAATATTAGACCTCACCTTGGAGATCATCTCCCTGCTGAGCGGAGAGGTAAACTTTTCTAGATTTCTCTCCTCTTTATTGTATTCTGTAACAAGTCAGACATCGGGAAGGAGAATCCATCATAGGAAGTGATGGGAAGAGTCCAGGGTCCTGGAGAACGGCCTCCAGACCTTCCAAGTGATGGAGAACCTGAAGATTAGCCCCCAATATGGTGAGTGATGTGTCATGTGACCAGTGACCACTAGTCATGTTGTAGGACCCATGAGAAGGTAAGTAGGCACGTTGTACCAGGAGGAGAGGGCCAGAGGAGAGCACATGGCCCCTGAAGGGTTTATTCCCTAAGTGTCTCTCTCCATCCACAGGAGTACACAATAGTGAAGAAGATATCGGGGGACTGTATGACTCCCATCATCCATCTCCAGGAGTCAGGAGGGCGGAGCAGGACCCCTCCCCCCATCACAGAGCCTCCCCCTCACCCCCTGATACATGAGCAGAAGATCCTAGAACTCACCCACAAGATGATGGAGCTGCTGACTGGAGAGGTGACACTGCTGGGAATGCTGGGAAATTCTCCAGTAACAGCACTGGAGGGGTCTGGGTGATGACAGTGTCATTGTGTTGTCAGGTTCCTATAAGGTGTCAGGACGTCACTGTCTATGTCTCCATGGAGGAGTGGGAGTATATAGAAGGACACAAGGACCTGTACAAGGAGGCCATGATGGAGGACCACCAGCCTCTTATATCACAAGGTAAGAGCCGTCATGTGCAGTGTGTGCAGTGTTTTGTGCGCCGACCAGCACCAGGGGGCCAAGATACTCAGGACATGTCTCCTGCCTCCACACACTTCTTTGCCAGGAGCCTAGATACACACGGAGCTCAAAGTTTTCCCATCAGTGCAGCTTTATGAGGGTCTCAGTTTTGCGGGATGAGTTGTATTTTCTCTCGGCCTTATTATCGGAGACATGGGACTCACTGATTAACCTTTATTCCTTTATTTTTAAGGCATCATGAATAAAACCAGCAATACGACCCTTCTCCTTAATGAGCCACCAAGGATGGACAGGAAGGAGATCAGCAGAAGAATATTAGACCTCACCTTGGAGATCATCTCCCTGCTGAGCGGAGAGGTAAACTTTTCTAGATTTCTCTCCTCTGTATTGTATTCTGTAACAAGTCAGACATCAGGAAGGAGAATCCATGATAGGAAGAGTCCAGGGTCCTGGAAAACGGCCTCCAGACCTTCCAAGTGATGGAGAACCTGAAGATCAGCCCCCAATATGGTGAGTGATGTGTCATGTGACCAGGGACCAATAGTCATGTTGTAGGAGCCATGAGGAGGTAAGTAGGCACGTTGTACCAGGAGGAGAGGGCCGGAGGAGAGCACATGGCCCCTGAAGGGTTTATTCCCTAAGTGTCTCTCTCCATCCACAGGAGTACACAATAGTGAAGAAGACATCGGGGGACTGTGTGACTCCCATCATCCATCTCCAGGAGTCAGGAGGGCGGAGCAGGACCCCTCACCCCATCACAGAGCCTCCCCCTCACCCCCTAATACATGAGCAGAAGATCCTAGAACTCACCCACAAGATGATGGAGCTGCTGACTGGAGAGGTGACACTGCTGGGAATGCTGGGAAATTCTCCAGTAACAGCACTGGAGGGGTCTGGGTGATGACGGTGTCATTGTGTTGTCAGGTTCCTATAAGGTGTCAGGACGTCACTGTCTATTTCTCCATGGAGGAGTGGGAGTATATAGAAGGACACAAGGACCTGTACAAGGAGGCCATGATGGAGGAGCACCAGCCTCTTATATCACAAGGTAAGAACTGTCATGTGCAGTGTATACACGTGTGTGCAGTGACATGTAATGGAGGAGCACCAGCCTCTTATATCACAGGGTAAGACCCGTCATGTGCAGTGTATACACCTGTGTGCAGTGACATGTAATGGAGGAGCACCAGCCTCTTATATCACAAGGTAAGAGCCGTCATGTGCAGTGTATACACGTGTGTGCAGTGACATTTAATGGAGGAGCTCCACAGTTTCTTCTCACATTACATTAGAGGCTACGTGTTCTTTATATGTCAGTCATATCCATAGGGCTCCAGTCACATGATGAGAGCGTGTCCTTCTGGCCTCCATCGGGCCGGTATAGTAGACTATACTACAGAGACGTCTTGTACAATCCGTGTTCTGCATTGTATATATATTGTAGATTATACATGGGGTTTATGGGCAATGTCCGCCCCTGTACGACTGTTTGTCCTCGATGTAGAACAGGCGTGTGTTATGTAAGTCGTTGGGGTCTCAATAAAATGTTAAAAAAATTTCTAGTAAAATTCTTGTCCGGCATCGGCTTTAAATTGCTAAATGTGACCATGTTGTCCATCACTTAAGCGATTATCTGCTCATCCCCTTCAGACTGAACGTGTGACTTCTGGCAATAACTGCATGTCCCAGAATGTTCCAGCTGCATTAGAGCGTGTTCACACAGGGCACATTTATTGTAGACATTTCCATGTATTGGGTTGTTTCTGCAGCAGGCGCATGGATTATTACAAGCCACATTCAGGGCAGCGGGACAGTCACAGAAATGTCTGCAGCTGATCTGCTCTGTGTGAACTTGCTGGTAGATAACCAGTGACTGATCTTATAATCTGTCCAAAAAGGGGGGATTTTAAGGTTCCACATATAGAAACAACAGGCAGGTTCTGCAGGGGCGGGGCTTACGATGCTCCATTGTTTCCAGACATGGTCAGGCTTTTCAAATTTTTTCGTTTTGTTAAATCATTATTTACTGTATGTAATAAAAGTCATGGCCTGGTGTAAACCAGAATCCTGGACTTTGTCAGGAAGTTATAGAAGCTTTGTAAGGCTGGGATCACAAGTGCAGTTTTTTGGGCCAAAGTCAGGAATGGATTCCAAATGAATGAACACTTCTCCTTCCTGCTGGAACAACTTCCAGCCTAATTGGAATGTTATAAGTTTGTCTACTCTGTAGTTTGCAGAAAAAAAACTTTAAAACAAATTTTCATCTTAACAGAAAATCTCAGTAAGAAATGTGAAAATGTCATGTTACCAGTAGATGAAGATATCCTGCAGCGCTCTTCAGGAGAAAATCTCATTACCCTTAATGTACATCCAGGACTTCACAGTACAGATCTGTCATATAATCCTCCTAATTATGAGGACCCTTCTCCGGACCAATCACAGATTGTTACCGCAAGTACAAGTCAGAAAGGGATTAAAAGGTTTCATTGTGGTAAAGAATCCACAAACAGCTCAGGACTTTCTACACACCGAAAACGTCACAAAGGAGAGAAAATGTATTCATGTTTTGAATGTGGGAAATGTTTCACATGGAAATCACATCTAGTTAGACATGAGAAAAGTCATACAGGAGAGAAACCATATTCATGTTCAGAATGTGGGAACTCTTTCACACAGAAATCACATCTTATTGCACATAAGAAATGTCACACAAGAGAGAAAATGTATTTATGTTCAGAATGTGGGAAATGTTTTAAAGAGAAATCAAAACTTGTTAAACATGTGAGAAGTCATACAGGGGAAAAGCCTTATTCATGTTCACAATGTGGAAAATGTTTTACAGTGAAATCAAATCTTGTTACACATGTGAGAAGTCACACAGGGGAAAAGCCTTATTCATGTTCACAATGTGGAAAATGTTTTACAGTGAAATCAAATCTTGTTACACATGAGAGAATTCACACTGGGGAAAAGCCATATTCATGTTCAGAATGTGGGAAACGTTTTTTAAATAAATCAAGACTTTTAAAACATAAGAGATGTCACACAGGAGAGAAACCATATACATGTTCAGAATGTGGGAAATGTTTTACACAGAAAACACATCTTGTTAGACATGAGAGAAGTCACACAGGAGAGAAACCATATTCATGTTCAGAATGTGGGAAATGTTTTACAGTGAAAACACTTCTTCTTAGACATGAGAGAAGTCACACAGGAGAGAAACCATATTCATGTTCAGAATGTGGGAACTGTTTCACACATAAATCAAATCTTATTGCACATAAGAGATGTCACACAGGAGAGAAAATGTATTCATGTTTAGAATGTGGGAAATGTTTTATACAGAAAATACATCTTGTTAGACATGAGAGAAATCACACAGGAGAGAAACCATATTCATGTTCAGAATGTGGGAAATGTTTTACAGAGAAAACATATCTTGTTAGACATGAGAGAAGTCACACAGGAGAGAAACCATATTCATGTTCAGAATGTGAGAAATGTTTTACACAGAAATCAAATCTTATTGCACATAAGAGATGTCACACAGGAGAGAAAATGTATTCATGTTCAGAATGTGGGAAATGTTTTAGAGATAAATCAAAACTTGTTATACATGTGAGAATTCATACAGGGGAAAAGCCATATTCATGTTCGCAATGTGGGAAATATTTCACACAGAAATCAGTACTTGTTATACATGAGAGATGTCACACAGGAGAGAAACCATATACATGTTCAGAATGTGGGAAATGTTTTACACAGAAATCACAGCTTGCTTTACATGAGAGAATTCACACAGGAGAGAAACCATGTATGTGTTTAGAATGTGGGAAATGTTTTAGACGAAAATCAAATCTGGTTATACACGAGAGAACTCACACTGGGGTAAAGCCGTATTCATGTTCAGAATGTGGGAAATGTTTTTCACAGAAATCCACTCTTGTTAAACATGAAAGACATCACACATGAGAGAAGCCGTATTCGTGTTCAGAATGTGACAAACGTTTTTCAGAAATATCAAGTCTTGTAAAACATAAGAGGATTCACACATTAGAGAAGCTGCATTCAGAATGAGAAAAATGTTTTTTTTCTAAACCCATAATTAGGGGTCATTAGTGAAGTCACACAAGAGAGAAGCCATATGGCCACAATATAAGGAAACAATATATCACTGGATCATAGACTTTGTTTTCATTTCAGGTTGTATATTTGGATATAAATGCTTTACCACCTCAGCTCCCCTAACTTAACCCTCCTTAATGACCAGACCACTTTTTACAATTCTGCACTACGCTACTTTCACGGTTTATTGCTCGTTCATACATCTTACCACACAAATGAATTTTACCTCCTTTTTTTCTCACTAATAGAGCTTTCATTTGGTGGTATTTCATTGCTGCTGACATTTTAACTTTTTTTTATATTAATCAAAAAATGAAATTTTTCACTTTCTGTTGTAAAATTTTTCAAATAAAACTATATTTCTACATAAATTTTTCTCTAAATTAATTGTTCTACATATCTTTGATAAAAAAAATGCAATAAGTGTATATTTATTGGTTTGGGTAAAAGTTATAGCGTTTGCAAACTATGGTGCAAAAATGTGAATTTACGCACATTGACTTTCTGAGCACCTGTCCTGTTTCCTGAGGTTCTACAATGCCTAGATAGTAGAAACACCCCACAAATGACCCCATTTCGGAAAGTAGACACCCTAAGGTATTCGCTGATGGGCATAGTGAGTTCATGGAAGTTTTTATTTTTTGTCACAAGTTAGCAGAAAATGTTTTTTTAATTTTTTTTTCTTACAAAGTCTCATATTCCACTAACTTGTGACAAAAAATAAAATTTTACATGAATTCACCATACCCCTCACGGAATACCTTGGGGTCTCTTCTTTTCAAAATGCGGTCACTTGTGGGGTATTTATACTGCCCTGGCATTTTAGGGGACCTAAAGCGTGAGAAGTAGTTTGGAATCCAAATGCGTAAAAAATGCCCTGTGAAATCGTAAAGATACTAATTGGAATTTGGGCCCCTTTGCCCACCTAGGCTGCAAAAAAGTGTCACACATGTGGTATCGCCGTACTCAGGAGAAGTAGGGCAATGTGTTTTGGGGTGTCTTTTTACATATACCCATACTGTGTGAGATAAATATCTCTGTAAAAGACAACTTTTCCCATTTTTTTATACAAAGTTGTCATTTTACAGAGATATTTCTCTCAACCAGCATGGGTATATGTAAAAATACACCCCAAAACACATTGCCCTACTTCTCCTGAGTACTGCGATACCACATGTGTGACACTTTTTTGCAGCCTAGGTGCGCAAAGGGGCCCAAATCTCTTTTAGGAGGGCATTTTTAAACATTTGGATTCCAGACTTCTTCTCATGCTTTAGGGCCCCCAAAATGCCAGGGCAGTATAAATACCCCACAAGTGACCCCATTTTGAAAGACACCCCAAGGTACTCTGTGAGGGGCATGGCGAGTTCATCGAATTTTTTTTTTTTGGGCGCACGTTAGCGGAATTTTTATTTTTCTCTTACAAAGTCTCATATTCCACTAACTTGTGACAAAAAATAAAATTTTACATGAACTCGCCATGCCCCTCACAGAATACCTTGGGGTGTCTTCTTTCCAAAATGGGGTCATTTGTGGGGTGTGTTTACTGCCCTGGCATTTTAGGAGCCCTAAAGCGTGAGAAGAAGTCTAGAATATAAATGTCAAAAAAAATGTACGCATTTGGATTCCGTGAGGGGTATGGTGAGTTCATGTGAGATTTTATTTTTTGTCACAAGTTAGTGGAATATGAGACTTTGTAAGAAAAAACAAGAAAGCAAAAAAATTTCCGCTAACATGTGCCCAAAAAAAAATCTTCTATGAACTCGCCATGCCCCTCAAAAGTGATCTTTATAGCGCTGCAGCGATTTTACGGTGTTTTTGCAGTGATCAGAAAAAAAATTCTGTCACTGTGGTGGGGCGGACTGAACGCAAGTGTGCGCACAAGATCAGGCTTGATCGGGCGAACACTGCGTTTTTTGTAGAGCCTATAGAACATGCCCTATTCTTGTCCGCAATTGCGGATAAGAAAAGTCTTTTTCTATATAGTTCTCGCAAAATGCGGAAAGCACATTGCCAGTGTCCGTGTTTTGCAGATCCGCGGTCTCCGTGTTTTGCGGATCCACGGATCCGCAAACACATACGGACGTCTGAATGGAGCCTTACAGGGGGGTGATCAATGACAGGGGGGTGATCAGGGGTTAATAAGTGACAGGGGGGGTGTAGTGTAGTGTGGTGCTTGGTGCTACTTATTACAGAGCTGCCTGTGTCCTCTGGTGGTCGATCCAAGCAAAAGGGACCACCAGAGGACCAGGTAGCAGGTATATCAGATGCTGTTAACAAAACAGCGTCTGATATACCTTTCAAGGGTTAAAAAAAAATCGCATCTATAGCCTGCCAGCGAATGATCGCCACTGGCAGGCTGTAGATCCACTCGTTTACCTTCCGATCCTGTGAACGCGCGCTCCTGTGTGCGCGCGTTCACAGGAAATCTCGCCTCTCGCGAGAGGACGCGCCGATGCGTCCAGGAGGAATAACCCGGCTGCCCGCAGGACGCATTCCTGCGTTAGGCGGTAGGGAGGTGGTTAATTGATATCACATAACGGCTTCTATAAAACCTGTTTAGCAAATTGTAAATGAGGCTCAGGTGAGTCTGCCTCACTAATATTCCGAGATGCAATGCGAGTAGGGGCCCACCATGAAAGAGGGGGAATATTCTCATTAATATATAACTTTTAATATGATGTGCAATAAAAATACACAAGGGTGTATCAACATAACAAACATACAAATAGGGGGTCCAACCAAGGTACCCCATGCTGGTAGAGAGAAAGTAAGTAAGTAGATCTGCTACACCTGTGTGGGTGCACGCAGTCTTACCCGACCAACCAGATGGCTAGGATCAGCTTGACTTAGGTATTGCCTGGACCGGACGACGTCTCGTGATGGGAGGCAATGATGGAACTGTGCCCTATCTCGCCCTAATAAAAGGGGAAGGGGGCTGCTTCCCATACTGCCTACCTACACAGAGCACTCGCCCCGAAAAGGGCGACCCCGTCCGGATACCTGTCCCTAGTTAGGGACCTGATCACTAGCACTAGGAAAATACACGTTTCTTCAGACCTCCCGACGTGGCACGTTTCTGTCGTGTCGGACTCCTCAGGGGAAGGTGGTACATAGAGGAGGAATATACAAAATGTAAGACCACGGGTAAATGGACCCTACAGCCAAAAGAGAGAGGCTCTAGCAACTTTGATAAGAGCCTGTGGACTGTCACCCCTGGTGTTGGGATGCAGCGCGGCAGAGGGATAGATGTTCCTCTGCTAGTCGGTGTGTGAGAATGGTGGTCCTCACTTAAGGTAGTGTCCCTCTAGTTTTGGGGATTATACTAAACATCTACCAGCCACACTGATACATACCTCTGTGGGATTTAAATAGAGCCCATGCGCGCCTCTCTTGGACGGACCGCCCTGTGATCGTCCGCTCCGGCATCTGACGTCACACGCCACGTCAGACGCCGGCGCCGACACCACGTGATACAGGCGGCCAGTCACAGTCACGGAGAGGCGGCCTAGGGGGTTGCCTAGGAAACAATAACAATAGGTAGGCAACCATACAAGGCGTTCGCAGTCAAGCGCGTCCATAGTAACGCTGTGACACAAAATCGCAGCAAGATTATACTGACATTTATTGCATGGACACAGGGGACAAGGTTCATTGCAGGAAAGGCTACAGACTAGGCCAATTGCCCTATGAAAATTATGGCAATAAGGAATTAG